>NW_025535297.1:0-106951 GCF_020615455.1 Coregonus clupeaformis | reverse complement strand
AAATAATCCTCTACACTCTTTCCCTTTTGATAATCACTTGGCATGAAAGGGAATAATGTAATTCTATGATCCAGTGGAAACGTCATAAAATACCTGACCCAGTTGATAGTTGATACAATGTTTAGAGTTCGTTGAAGACAGGCCTTGCATAGCCAATGTGATTTATATGATATTTATTTTTATCAGGATATTTTCAGCCTGCAGGCTGCAATGTGTTTATGTGTTGACTTTATGTAGGCTATTTTTACATAGTTGGCAGTGGCAATAAAAGTTACTTTTAGATTTGTGTCATTTTCATTTATGTTAAGATTGTAGAATGTAGATCAACCACAGACAATGATTTTGAGATACAAAGACTATTATAAATTAAATGAAACTGTTCCACGAAAATGTGCATATGAAAATCATAACTGACATGCAGATTGGTAGAAATGGTAAGATAAATTGGCACATAGGGTGTCTATATATGGAAAAATACATGTTTAAAAATGTTGACAAATCGATCGGTCGAAAGAAAAGACTTTGCTTGGTTGACCAAGAATGTTTTTGGTCGGGTACAGCACTAGTAGAAATGCAGGAAATTAGCATGAGATGCCCAAATAAATGTAGGGAGGACCCCCAGACCCCCTGCCAGATTATATCCCCCCCCACCCCCCCTCATCTCTAAAACCAAAGTTGCGCCCCTGGCTATAGGTATCAAGAAATGAGGCGCCATTTAACCTTGCAACAGTTTTGGCTGATTTTACCTTTATTTTTGTTGACTTCTGATATCAGGATGTGTCCCTGTTGTGTAAGATCATGTAACTAACGTCTCATATCAATGATTTTATGTGCATTACACATTCTAAAAAATGCCTTTCGAATCTGCTGGAGGTTAAGTCCATATATGACAGGGTTTAACACAGGTGGTATAACAAGGAATTGTACAGCCATTGCATTACGCATATTTAGTGTAATATTTACATTACTAATCCACCCTTGCAAGGTGTCAAACAGGGTCACTGTGATGAAAATAACCATTGTTATTAAATGTGGCACACATGTCTGTGTGAACTTAATCCTTCCCTTAGCTGACTTTACACAAGTCCTTACAATCTGACAGTAAGAAAATACAATTAAAAATAACTGTAAAACATGAACCAATATTGCAAATTTGTTCAAATTCTGATTGATGGTAATGGGTAAACATGCATGTTTCAGTATAGACGGCATGTCACAGAAGATTTTATCAATGCGAGATCCACACAAAGGAATTCTGACGGCTAAACTAACTGCTATGAGTCCTATAAATAAAGGATAACACCAAGCAAATAAGAGTAACTTTCTAACAGTTAAAGATGTCACAATGTTATGGTATAGTAGTGGTCTGCATATTGCCACATACCTGTCGTAAGACATCACTGTTAGAGTAGACATTTCACACAGGACAGATGTGTATATTACATAGGCTTGAGTAAAACATCCACCATAAGATATCACCTGAACATCTGACTGAAGGTCCAGTAAGAACTTGGGGTAGAAACCAGCAGTTCCATACAATCCATTGACACATAGACTACACAGAAATATATACATGGGCTCATGGAGACCTTTCTCCTGAATGATTGTTATGATCAGAGTCAGATTCAAAGTGATGATGAGAAGGTATGTGATAAGAGACAAGATAAAATAGACCGATTTGTTGTTAAATGTCTCTTGTAAGCCAAAGAGATAAAATAACTTGACTTGGGTTGAGTTCTCCATAGCTTTTGTTTGTTTTCTTCCTCTGGTCAATGCAGCAATTCTTAGTCCTTACAAGACTTGAGTGTGTATGGATGTGATGAATTCAAGTGTGAATCATTTGATTCTGTGTAGGCTCAGAAACTTGTGTCCATGAAACGTCTTCTTGCTTGAGAGAGGGATACAGCTCCAATAACTTGTCCTGCTAGCCTCTAAATATATCATAGTGTTTGCTCACATGGGATTGTAGTTTCCGTGTCAACATGTAACCTCTCCATAGAGATGGATCTATATTGAGTTTATAACAAGCAACTCATTTGATTCTATTTACTCTATTTATCTATTAACCCAGCAAACAGGGTACGTCCTAAGGACATGCAGCAACGTTCCCATTAGGTCCCTTTAAGGCAGCGTTTGCCAAACTCTGTCCTGGGGACCCGAAGGGGTGCACATGCAGTTTTTTTTGCCCTAGCACTAATTAGCTGAATCAAATAATTAACGCTTGATGATTAGTTGATTATTTGAATCAGCTGTGTAGTGCTAGGGCAAAAATCAAAATGTGCCCCCCTTGGGGTCCCCAGGTCAAAGTTTGGGAAATGCTGCTTTAAGGGTTTCAGCAAGACGTTACCCCACTGATGACTTTGTTCAATAGTCAGAACTTTGTAGGAACAGTAAAACATGACATTAATCTCGGGACCATAAGAGGGCGTTCAGTACAGATACCGGTTTGGTCGCAGTATAATGTTACGATAAGGTAAACAGAACAAAAATGTAAACATAACACGCAACAATTTAAAAGATTTTACTGAGTTACAGTTCAAATAAGGAAATCAGTCAATTGAAATAAATTCATTAGGCCATAATCTATGGATTTCACATGACTGGGAATACAGATATGCACTGATTGATACCTTAAAAAAAAGGTAAGGGTGTGGATCAGAAATCCAGTCAGTATCTTCTGTGCCCACCATTTGCCACATCGAGTGCGACACATCTCCTTCGCATAGAGTTGATCAGGCAGTTGATTTTGGAATGTGGAATGTTGTCCCACTCCTCTTCAAAGGCTGTGCTAAGTTGCTGGATATTGGCGGGAACTGGAACACGCTGTCGTACACGTCGATCCTGATTATCCCAAACATGCTCAATATGTGACATGTCTGGTGAGTATGCAGACCATGGAAGAACTGGGATATTTTCAGCGTCCAGAAATTGTGTACAGATCCTTGCGACATGGGGCTGTGCATTATCATGCTAAAACTTGAGGTGATGGCGGCGGATGACTGGCACAACAATGGGCCTCAGGATCTCGTCACTGTATCTCTGTGCATTCAAATTGCCATCGATAAAATGCAATTGTGTTTGTTGTCCGTAGCTTATGCCTGCCCATACCATAACCCCACCACCACCATGTTCACAACGTTGACATCAACAAACCGCTCGCCCACACAACGCCATACACGTGGTCTGCAGATGTGATGTCGGTTGGACCTACATCCAAATTCTCTAAAACTACGTTGGAGGTTGCTTATGGTAGAGAAATTAACATTCAATTATCTGGCAACAGCTCTGTTGGACATTCCTGCAGTCAGCATGCCAATTGCACCCTCCCTCAAAACTTGAGACATCTGTGGCATTTTGTTGTGTGACAAAACTGCACATTTTAGTGTGGCCTTTTATTGTCCCCAGCACAAGATGCAAATTTATAATTATCATGCTGTTTAATCAGCTTCTTGATATGCCACACCTGTCAGGTGACTGGATTATCTTTGAAAATGCTCACTAACAGGGATGTAAACACATTTGTGCATCAAATTTGAGAAAGTAAACTTTTTGTGCATATGGAACATTTCGGGGATCTTTTATTTCCTCTCAACATTTACATGTTGCGTTTATATTTTTGTTCAGTGTATTTTGATGTCCATTAGGGAACATTATGAAAAGGTTCCTATTCGTGTCGGACGTTATCCATGAGACATTCAATGACCACAAGCAGATGTTTCTTGATGGTCAAAGGGATGTCACATGATGGTACTTTTTAGGATGTTCTCAGGACTTCATTGTACTAGTCTTCAGGACGTCATGAGAATGGTCCCACTGGAATGTTCTCTGGGGAACCTTTGTCTTTTTCCCTGTAAGTTATTAGGATGTCACCGAGTACCATGTCAGGATTTTTTTAGGACATTCTCAATACTTTGATTTTACTAGTCATTAGGATGTTACGTTAAGGTCCCAAGGGAATTTTTTCTTGGGCACCTTTGTCTAGTTCCCTGAAAGTTCCCAGGATGTCACTGAGGACCACATCAGCAGCATGTCAAGTACATTTTAGGACGTCCTCAGGACTTAATTTTACTAGTCTTCAGGACGTTGGGTGATGGTACCAAGGGAACATTCTCTGGGGGACCTTTGTCTAGTTCCCTCTGAGTTACTAGGACGTCGCTGAGGACCATATCAGGACTTTCTTAGGATATTCTCAGGACTTACATTTGAATAGTCATTAGGACGTGATGGTCCCAAGGGAACGTCCCTGCAAACAAAAATAAGTCGTTAGGATGTCCCTGGAATATCACAAAATGGTCTTCTAATTTTGTTGTTAGAACTTCCAAAGTGGTCAAGACGTTGTGTCATGGGCTCCTGGAGGTTTTGTCTAGTTCCCGGTTTGTCCAGGGGACGTTTTTAGGACGTTCTTGGGATGTTGTGAAAAATGGTCCCGTGGAGGTTTCTTTCTAGTTCCCGGATTGTCCCAAGAACGTCTCCAATGACTTTTTTAGGATATTTTTAGGAAGTTGTGTCATGGTCCCCTTCAGGTTTTTGATACGAGATGGTCCCAGCTGTCCCAAACCAACATAAGTAAAATCATTAAATGCTATGGGGGTTTTAAGGTAAGTGGTACGCTGTTCAGCTAAAATAGTGTACAAATCTTTAATCAGTGACAAAATGATTACATTTCACATGATTACTTAGTACTGACTTTTCATTGTGACCCCACCTGGGATTTGAATTCACAATATTTGAATTTGGGGTATACTGATCTTTCTGCTGTGCCACAAATTCTGTAGAATTTCAGAAGTCTCCCATCTGCACATTCATTACCTATTATACATCTCTGCACAGCAAAAGAGTGCCATCTGCACTGCCATTTTAGTTATCAGTTAATCTGACTATTCTCTCATCATTGACTTCATTTACTTATTTCAGCTAAAATAGTTTGGGTTTTCAGTATAGTTGTCTGATGTTGGTGGGGCATATTATTCGTTTTTAAGTATAATAATTGTAATAGTTTTTCATGACTGATTTTTTAACAGATCTGAGATTGACTTTGAAGTGGAAAGTGTAGGATTACAAGTGAAATCAGTCATTGACATTGGCATAGCAGGAATATTGCAATGCTATGAATGAAGAGGTTGTGAGTTCAAATCCCAGGTGAGGACATGTTTGTAATAATTACTGTATAAATGAACATGTACAGTATGTCAAATACGTAAGTTGAAAACATTATATGGTAAAAGCACTGTGTGTGGGGGCGTGTCCCTAACATTGCCAAAAGACAAAGAGCTGTGAATGGATCAGTGGTTCACAAATCAGGGACTTGATGGGCTTGGCAACAGTAGAAAGGGGTGATGTGTAATGAAACTAGGGTATGCATGCCCTGGGTATAATATTTTTTGGGGGAGGGGGTGGAGAACATTTCTTTCATCAAGTGATGTCCCCAGGAATAACTGGGAACTAGACAAAAGATCCAGGGGACCATGACACAATGTCCCAAGAATGTCCTAAAAACGCAGTGGCAAACCGTGACTATTGAACCTAGGCCTTCAGCGGGAACAAAGATCTTCCAATAGCCTATGTTGTATTCAACCAAAAGATCTAGAAAAATAACAGACAACATAGCATCACTTAATGCGCTGAAATCCGAAGGGGCTGGCCAGCAGAGATAGGTAGGATGGGATGAGGGAAACTGAGGGTTGGAATCTAGAACTGGAGATGAGTGAGAGTGAAGATGCTGAGTGAGGGGTAAAAAATTTTTTTTAAAAAATTAATAAATGACACTAAAAAGGAAGGTTGTTACATCCAATGCCTGGGCTGTTTGCTCCTGTAGGTCGCTCTGGATGGGCGCATCTGCTAGATGACTAAAATGTAATGTAAATGTTGAGAAGCTTCACTCCAGGTGGATTGTACGTTTAAAAGTCAATAAAAACTATTGAAAAAATAATAATTGCAACATCATCCACCTTGAAGTTGATAACAATTGCTGCTGCATTTGTCATCGCCATCGTCACACCATTAAAACACATGCTAGCTACTATTGTGGGAAGATTACCGCTTGCTATTGCCACTTGTATTTTTTGTTCCGTTTCCACCCATTGCAAGTCAAAATTTTGTTGGTTCAGTCCACTCTCACTCCACAATTCTGCTCTAATACAGTTGAATAATAATATAATAATAATATAATATGCCATTTAGCAGACGCTTTTATCCAAAGCGACTTACAGTCATGTGTGCATACATTTTTGTGTATGGGTGGTCCCGGGGATCGAACCCACTACCTTGGCGTTACAAGCGCCGTGCTCTACCAGCTGAGCTACAGAGGACCACAATGGCAGGGAAAGGGGATACCTAGTCAGTTGCACAACTGAACGCATTCAACCAAATTGTGTCTTCCCATTTAACTCAACCCCTCTTAATATACGTCATAAAAATTATTGAAAAGATTAATTAGAAATGAAAACGAAATAAAAAAAGTCATCGGA
Source organism: Coregonus clupeaformis (assembly GCF_020615455.1). Classification (NCBI taxonomy): domain Eukaryota; kingdom Metazoa; phylum Chordata; class Actinopteri; order Salmoniformes; family Salmonidae; genus Coregonus; species Coregonus clupeaformis. Next base: position 100,484 of record NW_025535297.1, on the reverse strand, counting down.
GAAGCACCTGGAATAAACCGGGAACTACACAAAACCTCCAGTGGAGCATGACATAACCTCCTGACCACTTTAGGCGACCATTTCGTGATGCTCCAGGGACGTCCTAACGATAAATTGTTGTTTGCAAGGAACCAATCCAAACATCTAACAGCAGAACATAATTTTTCACACCAATTCTGAATACTGTATAAAACCAGAATGGTTCTAAACAGGAGCGTTGGGGAACACAATATTTAATTGGTGAATTATAAAGATCAGATACCTAATATTACATAAAACATTCTCAGTGACAATACATGATGAACTTTATGCAATTTTTTTACTTTATGCCATCTTTGGGCTACAGAGAAATTATGCCAAAATGCCACATATTTGTATTGTCAATTATTCCAACTTAAAAAACACAAAACACATAATTCAATTTTACAAAAATAAACAATCATGTTATGTTTTATGGTTAAAGCCTAGTTCCCTTTTACAAGCCTGCCTGGTTTTAATGATCCTAAAGCCATACATAATAGGATTGAAAAGTGGTGGACATATTAGAAAATAAACAAATAAAAAGTGTGAGGTATAGGTGGACGATGTGCAGTATCATGTCTACCTTGTAGAATCACAAATAAACAGCCAAAGGAGAAGTTCAGCAAAGAGGCTATATGTGGTGTACAGGTGTTAAACACATTCTGTTTCATCTCTTTTGAAGACTTTAAACATATTTCTAGAATTCTTACATATGAGTATATGTTAGGAAATATAGTACAAGCCAAAGAAAGCACAATTACAACAAGACCCCATGTAATATTTTCATATAATATTTGAACAGAAAAGCTTGACTACCAAGTAGTTGTCACAATACACTCTATAACATTACCACAAAATTGCAGTCGCAAACTCAGGGAGATAAGGATGACATCCATGAAAAATGAATACAACCAGGACATCAGAATTAAGCCACAAATTATTTTAGGTTTCATAATATTGTTATACAGAAGAGCGGTGGTTCCCCAACCTTTTCACCCGGGCCTCCCTTCATCATTGGGGAACATGTCTTATGAGTGACTCAAACATCCTCTCTACATTTTCTTCATCTGTTTCTGCTGCTAAGGCCACTTTCTACCACTCTAAATTCCAAGCAGCTGCCTCTAACCCTAGGAAGCTCTTTGCCACATTCTCCTCACTGCTGAATCCTCCCCCCCCTCCCCCTCTCTGTAGATGACTTCGTCAACCACTTTGAAAAGAAGGTTGACGACATCCAATCCTCGTTTGTTAAGTCTAATGACACTGCTGGTCCTGCTCACACTGCCCTACCCTATGCTTTGACTTCTTTCTCCCCTCTCTCTCCAGATAAAATCTTGCGACTAGTGACTGCAGGCCGCCCAACAACCTGCCCGCTTGACCCCATCCCCTCCTCTCTTCTCCAGACCATCTCCGGTGACCTTCTCCCCTACCTCACCTCGCTGATCAACTCATCCTTGACCGCTGGCTATGTCCCTTCCGTCTTCAAGAGAGCGAGAGTTGCACCCCTTCTCAAAAAACCAACACTCAATCCCACTGATGTCAACAACTACAGACCAGTATCCCTTCTTTCTTTTCTTTCCAAAACTATTGAGCGTGCCGTCTTTAGCCAACTCTCTTGCTATCTCTCTCAGAATGACCTTCTTGATCCAAACCAGTCAGGTTTCAGGACTGGTCATTCAACTGAGACTGCTCTTCTCTGTGTCACGGAGGCTCTCCGCACTGCTAAAGCTAACTCTCTCTCCTCTGCTCTTGTCCTTCTAGACCTGTCTGCTGCCTTTGATACTGTGAACCATCAGATCCTCCTCTCCACCCTCTCCGAGCTGGGCATCTCCGGCGCGGCTCACTCCTGGATTGCGTCCTACCTGACCGGTCGCTCCTACCAAGTGGCGTGGCGAGAAGCTGTCTCCGCACCACGTGCTCTCACCACTGGTGTCCCCCAGGGCTCAGTTCTAGGCCCTCTCCTTTTCTCCCTATACACCAAGTCACTTGGCTCTGTCATATCCTCACATGGCCTCTCCTATCATTGCTACGCTGACGATACACAACTAATCTTCTCCTTTCCCCCTTCTGATAACCAGGTGGCGAATCGCATCTCTGCATGTCTGGCAGACATATCAGTATGGATGACGGATCACCACCTCAAGCTGAACCCTGGCAAGACGGAGCTGCTCTTCCTCCCGGGGAAGGACTGCCCGTTCCATGATCTCGCCATCACGGTTGACAACTCCGTTGTGTCCTCCTCCCAGAGTGCGAAGAGCCTTGGCGTGACCCTGGACAACACCCTGTCGTTCTCCGCTAACATCAAGGCGGTGACCCGATCCTGCAGGTTCATGCTCTACAACATTCGGAGAGTACGACCCTGCCTTACACAGGAAGCGGCACAGGTCCTAATCCAGGCACTTATCATCTCCCGTCTGGATTACTGCAACTCGCTGTTGGCTGGGCTCCCTGCCTGTGCCATTAAACCCCTACAACTCATCCAGAATGCCGCAGCCCGTCTGGTGTTCAACCTTCCCAAGTTCTCTCACGTCACCACCCTCCTCCGCACACTCCACTGGCTTCCAGTTGAAGCTCGCATCCGTTACAAGACCATGGTGCTTGCCTATGGAGCAGTGAGGGGAACGGCACCTCCGTACCTTCAGGCTCTGATCAGTCCCTACACCCAAACGAGGGCATTGCGTTCATCCACCTCTGGCCTGCTGGCTCCCCTTCCTCTGCGGAAGCATAGTTCCCGCTCAGCCCAGTCAAAACTGTTCGCTGCTCTGGCACCCCAATGGTGGAACAAGCTCCCTCACGACGCCAGGACAGCGGAGTCACTCACCACCTTCCGGAGACATTTGAAACCCCACCTCTTTAAGGAATACCTGGGATAGGATAAAGTAATCCTTCTACACCCCCCCCCCCACTGGCTAGAGGGTGAATGCACCAATTTGTAAGTCACTCTGGATAAGAGCGTCTGCTAAATGACGTAAATGTGACCTTGAGCAAGGCACTTAACCCTAATTGCTCCTGTAAGTCGCTCTGGATAAGAGCGTCTGCTAAATGACTAAAATGTAAATGTAATAACAAAATCAAAAAACCTAGCTCAAAAACGTTAGCTGGACATTTCTAAATCAAATCAAATCCCCCCAAATATTTCACATGTGCTGAATACGCCAGGTGTAGATCTTAGAGTGAAATGTTTACAAGCCCTTAAACAACAATGCAGTTTTAAGAAAAATAAGTGTAATGTAAAAAATAGATAAGTAAAAAAGAAAAATAAATAAAAAAGATTTAAAGAGCAGCAGTAAAATAACAGTAGCGAGGCTATATGCAGGGGATATCGGTACAGAGTCAATGTGCGGGGGCACCGGTTTGTCGAGGTAATTGAGGTAATATGTACATGTAGGTAGAGTTAAAGTGACTATGTGTTGATAATAAACAGAGAGTGGCAGCAGCGTAAAAGAGGGGGTGGGTGGGGAAGACAATGCAAATAGTCCAGGTAACTATTTGATTAGCTGTTCAGGATTCTTATGGCTTGGGGGTAGAAGCTGTTAAAAAGCCTTTTGGACCTAGACTTGGTGCTCCGGTATCGCTTGCCTTGCGGTAGCAGAGAGAACAGTCTATGACTAGGGTGTCTGCAGTCGTTGACAATTTTTAGGGCCTTCCTCTGACACCGCTTGGTTTAGAAGTCCTGAATGGCAGGAAGCTTGGCCCCAATGATGTACTGTGCTGTACGCACTACCCTCTGTAGTGCCTTGCGGTCGGAGGCCGAGCAGTTGCCATACCAGGCATTGATCCATCCTGTCAGGATACTCTCGATGGTGCAGCTGTAGTACTTTTTGACGACCCATGCAAAAACATTTCAGTCTCCTTAAGCTTTGTCGTGCCCTCTTCACAACTGTCTTGGTGTGTTTGGACCATGATAGTTTGTTGGTGATGTGGACACCAAGGAACTTGAAGCTCTCAACCTGCTCCTCTACAGCCCCATCGATGAGAATGGGGGCATGCTCGGTCCTCCTTTTCCTGTAGTCCACAATCATCTCCTTTGTCTTGATCACATTGAGGGAGAGGCTGTTATCCTGGCACCACACAGCCAGGTCTCTGACCTCCTCCCTATAGGCTGTCTCATCATTGTCGGTGATCAGGCCTACCACTGTTGTATCGTCGGCAAACTTAATGATGGTGTTGGAGTCATGCCTGGCCATATAGTCATTGGTGAACGAGGAGTACAGGAGGGGACTGAGCACGCACCCCTGAGGGACCCCCATGTTGAGGATCAGTGTGGCCTACCCTTACCACATGGTGGGCGGCCCGTCAGGAAGTCCAGGATCCACTTTCGGATGGAGGTGTTTAGTCCCAGGGTCCTTAGCTTAGTGATGAGGTTTGAGGGCACTATGGTGTTGAATGCTGAGCTGTAGTCAATGAATAGCATTCTCACGTAGGTGTTCCTTTTGTCCAGGTGGGAAAGGGCAGTGTGGAGTGCAATAGAGATTTCATCATCTGTGGATCTCTTGGGGCGGTATGCAAATTGGAGTGGGTCTAGGGTTTCTGGGATAATGGTGTTGATGTGAGCCATGACCAGCCTTTCAAAGCACTTCATGGCTACAGACGTGAGTGCTACGGGTCTGTAGTATTTTGGCAGGTTACCTTAGTGTTCTTGGGCACAGGGACTATGGTGGTCTGCTTGAAACATGTTGGTATTACAGACTAAGTCAGGGACAGGTTGAAAATGTCAGTGAAGACACTTGCCAGTGTCCCGTTGGTAGGATATCTGTGATTGTAGTTATTCTATTTTGTTATCCAATGATTGTACGTTGGCTAATAGGACTGATGGTAGAGGCAGATTACCCACTCGCCGTTGAATCCATACAAGGCACCCCGACTTACATCCCCGATGTCTCTGTTACTTTCTCATGCGAATGACGGGGATTTGGGTCGGGTATCTGAAGAAAATCCTTCGCGTCCGACTCGTTAAAGAAAAAATCTTCATCCAGTAAGAGGTGAGTAATCGCTGTCCTGATATCCAGAAGCTCTTTTCGGTCATAAAAGATGGTGGCAGAAACATTATGTACAAAATAAGTTACAAATAACGCGATAAAACACACTCAATAGCGCAATTGGTTAGGAGCCCTTAAAACGGCAGCCATCTGCTCCGGCGACATTTCTGACAAGTTACAGTATAAAAAGCTCTCTAAGGTCTGCGATGACTGCCAAGGAAAACTGCTGATGCACTAGCCAATTTCGAAATTGCACCTTGTGCATTCTACTATTAAAACTTTCAAGAGGAAGCTGAAAGCCTGACTGAGTTCCTTAAAATATGACTTATTACATTCACAGGCAAAATTATAAATTGATTACATGTAAAGTACACTAAATCCAAAATTTAGACAGGCCATTTCGGTTGTCGATGTGTTCAGAGAGTCCCTGGTTAAAGCCCAGGTTTGTGCAAGGTGAGGGACAGATGCAACACTGTTACACATGGCCAGAGTGAGATTCCTAAATAAAAATAGTAGTTTGGTAGGATAGTACAGCACATCAGAGGATTACACATCCTTAATGTTATGTTATTGAACAGGCTGTGTTAGTGGCCTATGATCCTTTTAAAACAATGTATGTGTGGGGACCCTCTAGCCTTGCACTCTACACTGTAGAAGAAGTATGTGACAACACCAATGGGCTGGGCAGGCAACGCTATCAGATCTATCATTAACGTTTTGGCAGCAGTTTGTGTGCTATGTATATCACGTTTCAGGAGTAGACCCAGATGCAGACAGTGTCCTGGAAACAGGAGACAAAGGGCTGTGAGACAGGGGTTCGATACTAGATACATGAACAGTGGGATGTATATGGAGGGTACTGGGCAACAGAAGACGAACAGCAGAGGAGCTAATAATCATGGAGATGGGGAAAGGGCTGATAAACCGGAGGGAAAGTTTGCGGGACTCCACCCGGAGGGGCAGATCTCGAGTGGACAGCCATACCTTCTGCCCGAGACGATACCAGGGAGCCGGGGTCCGGTGGCGGTCAGCTTGTCGTCGATACCTGGAGGTGGTCTTGAGAAGATCCAACTGGGCCCTCCTCCAGGTACGACGACAGCGGTGGACAAACATCTGGGCCGAGGGTAAGCCGACCTCTTCGTCTTGCTCCGGGAAGAGCAGGGGCTGATAACCCAGAGAACACTCAAAGGGCGAAAGACCCGTGGCAGAGCAGGGATGGGTTTTGTGGGCGTGTTCGACCCACACTGGTTGCTGGCTCCAGGTGGTGGGGTTGGTGGAGACCAGGCAGCGCAGAGTCGTCTCCAGGTCTTGGTTGGCTCACTGTGACTGGTCGTTGGACTGAAGGTGGATCCGGAGGACAGGCTGGCCGACGACTCAATGAGTGTGCAGAACGCCTTCCAGAACCGGAACGAGAACTGAGGACCCTGGTCGGACACCATGTCCACTGGGAGTCCATGGATCCAGAAGACTTGCTGCACCATGAGCTGGGCTGTCTCTTTGGCGGAGGGTAGCTTGGGGAGAGGAATGAAGTGGGCGGCTTTGGAAAACCGGTCCACAATTGTCAGGATGGCAGTGCAATCAGACGGGGGAAGACCTTGACAAAGTCCAGGGATATGTGAGACCAGGGACGGTGAGGAACAGGCAGAGGTTGGAGGAGACCAGCCCAGGCTAGAGCCCTCCCGGACAACAGCGTGATGAGGTACGCTATCTTAGAGCGGTCTGAGGGGAAGGAGGAGGGCTGCAGCTAGATGATGAGTGAACACTGAGCGAGAAATGCCCGACAGGTTCTCGACTCTCCAGCGAAGCGTTCCGGGGGAGGTAAGCGGGGTTCTCGGGAAACCGGGTGGCCGGGAGGCCACGCTGCTAACACCTGGGTTACTGAGGGGCTGGGAGGTTACCGTCGCGGTAGGCTGCCTAACAGACAACCCGCGGAATTGCTCCAGCAATGTGTTAAACGCTCGGTCGTGGCGTTCGGCCAAGGTCTGGAACCCTTCCATGAGACCATGAAGCAACTCCTCGTGCCTTCCAATGGTGGCTCCATGGGAGGAGATGTCATTGCAGAGCTGGTCCGGGTCTGCTGGCTCAGTCATGGCCAGTTCGTACTATCACGTTTCAGGAGAAGACCAAGATGCAGACAGTGTCGAAGTAACAAAAGTTTAATTACAAAAACGGGGCAGGCAAACAACAGATCAGGGTGTGACAATGTATTGTGCACCATGTACATTAAATAAATGGTTCAGTGAAACCAATCCAAAGCCTCTGACAAAGGAACAGTTTCCTGGACCATATGACCTAACCAGGGTAAACAGAGAATAACTCTGGACCCTAAGTCCAAGCTATAGTCTAAAGCATAGGCCCAAAGCTATTCCTGCTCAGGTAAAAGTGAAGACCCTTATTGTCACTTTAGGATATCCTAGGCCTACAGTACACTTTCAGGTCCTACATTCCCAGAGGCGATGACAGAAGGTGTGCGTCCCAAATGGCACTCTATTCCCTAAATGGTGCACCGCCTTTGACCACAGGGCACTGGTCAATATAGGGAATAGGGTACCATTTGGTATGCAGTCAAGACCAGCCATGCCCCTCAGGTCTCTACAGGTTAATAGCTGCATGACTAAAATGTAAATATGGGTATCTGGTCATCCGATTTCTCAATTAAAACGAAATACAGTATATGCAGTATATTTGTTATTATCAAGGAATTATCTGGAATTTGTTAGGACAGAATAAACTATCCAAAATAGGCAACAGGTTTCTCTTGTGTCCCAGGTAGTTGCCTTTCTGAGGAATACCAAAGCTAGTCATCTGACAGATAGCTGGCACACAGATATCATGTTACATAGAACAGTTTTTTTCTGCTAAGGGGACAGGACAACTTCACCGCATCAAAGGGACGATGTACCGTCAAATCTTGGGTGAGAACCTCCTTCCCTCAGCCAGGGCATTGAAAATGGGTCGTGGATGGGTATTCCAGCATGACAATGACCCAAAACACACGGCCAAGGCAACAAAGGAGTGGCTCAAGAAGAAGCACATTAAGGTCCTGGAGTGGCCTTGCTAGTCTCCAGACCTTAATCCCATAGAAAATCTGTGGAGGGAGCTGAAGGTTGGAGTTGCCAAACGTCAGCCTCGAAACCTTAATGACTGAATCTGCAAAGAGGAGTGGGACAAAATCCCTCCTGAGATGTGTGCAAACCTGGTGGCCAACTACAAGAAACGTCTAACCTCTGTGAAGGGTTTTGCCACCAAGTACTAAGTCATGTCAAACACTTATCTCCCTCATTAAAATGCAAATCAATTTAAAACTTTTTTTACATGCGTTTTTCTGGATTTTTTTATTGTTATTCTGTCTCTCACTGTTCAAATTAACCTACCATTACAATTATAGACTGATCATTTCTTTGTCAGTGGCAAACGTACAAAATCAGCAGGGGATCAAATACTTTTTTCCCTCACTGTATGTATTTGTTCCTCTGTAATCTGTGTATTAATGGTATCTATGGCGCTTCAGCTTTTTACCCAAAGATACTTTATGACCTTTTATTTTACTCTCATGTGATAACGTACATTGGGTGCATGACCTAGATATTTGTCATTTACTCCTATGCTTTCTGTGAATTCACCAGCTTGACAGTGATGGCATATGAAAAGTATGTTGCCATCTGCAAGCCGTTACAATACCACTCTATCATGACTACTCAAAAAGTGTGGACTGCCTCTTGTAACATGGCTTTTCTAATGGCTAGAAAGTAGCATTGGGATGGGACTAACAGCTAGGTTACCCCTCCGTGGCGTCGAAATCGATAATCTCTACTGCTCAAACTCAGCGGTCGTGAAGCTCTCATGTGTGGATACCACTCTGACCAACCTCTGTGGCTTCATTGTCACGTTTTCTCATGTCTCTCAAACAATACTCATCCTGATTTTCCTATGTGAACATCATCAAAGCGTCTTTGCGTTCCCGGGCAGAGAGGAGGAATTTCATGCAGACCTCATCTGATCACGCTGACTAACTTCACCATATCCATCACCTTCGATGTGATGTATGCTCACTACGGCAGCTACCCCAGCCTGCTGGCCCTGAGGAATATCATGGCGGTAGAGCCTCCTCTGGTGAACCCTATCATAGCTCCAAGATGGCGTAGGAGTGCGGTCGTGTTCTTCTATTTTTCATACATATTTCCCTATCACACTTTTCATCCTGCTACTAAATATACTCTCCTGAAACCCGCCTCACTCAATGTGGAACGGATTCTATTATTTACTCACCTTTACCTAGAATCTCCAGTTGAAACTAGCTAGCCAGCTAACTAGCTACTTGCTATTAGCCACCGTTAGCTGTTTTCACCCAGAACATTGGATTTTCTGCCAGAATAACTAAATCACTGGACCCTAACACCGGATCGCAACTAGCTATCTACAACCAAATGGACGTTGCTTTAGGCCAGGGTTCTTCAATTCCGGTCCTGGAGGGCCAAAACACCTCTGTTTTTCATCCTCTCCTTCTAATCAGGGGCTAATTCAGACCTGGGACACCAGGTGAGTGCAATTAACTACCAGGTAGAAATAAAAAACAGAAGTGTTTCGGCCCTCCAGGACTGGAATTGAATAACCCTGCTGTAGGCTAATCACCACTGCCCCTGAAGCAAGCACCAGTTAGCCTTGAGCCAGGCCCATATCCCGGCTCTCTACCTCTTTGTCTACCGGACGGGAGTAGCCAGCTAACTAGCTACTTGCTATTAGCCACCGTTAGCGTTTTTTTACCATTGTCCGTGGCCTGCACTACCTACCAGCCAGCTCTAGCCTGGACTATTATCAGCCAGTCTGCACTGTCTGCACAGCGCGTTATCGACCCAGAACATAATGGATTTTCTGCCGGAATCACTAAATCACTGGACCTTTAACACCTGATCATCGCAACTAGCTAGCTGCAACCAAATGGATGTTGTTGTTGGCTAATCAGCCTTGAGCTAGCCTCGAGTCCGGCACATCTCCCGGCTGTCTACCGGACAGGCCCATCTAGAGTCGACACGGAGCCCCGCCGATCCATCACGACTGGTCTGCCGACGTAATCGTCTGTGGTTTCAACAGGCTTCCTGTTGCGACGACCACGAAGATCCATCTGCTAGCCCCGGCCCGCTAGCACACGGAAACAACAGCCGTACTTCCTGCTCGCTGTGCTTTAGCACCAATTCAAACTGCTCTCGGACTCACATATTGCTGTTCACTGGACCGTATGATCACTCAGCTGCACAGCTGATGCCTGCTGGACTGTTCCTTTACACGGTACCCTGTCCTGTTTATCTGTTTAGCCTCAGCCCAAACTTTCATCGTCATTACCAGTTGTTGTCTTAGCTCTCTTTAATAACACCTGTGATTGCTTTATGCCTCTCTCCCATGTCAATATGCCTTGCCTATTGCTGTTCCAGTTAGTTCTTATTATACAATTTGAATATAGAACCCCAAGTCATTCTCAAACTGTCTCAAATAGCTCCTTTGTTCCACCCCCCATACACGCTGAGACCAGCTCAATCGGTGCCTCCAGTGATGCTATCTCTTTCATTGTTACCCAACGCTTAGGTTTACCTCCACTATACTCATATCCTTCCATATCCTTGTCTGTACATAATGCCCTGAATCTATTCTACAACGCCCGGAAATCTGCCCCCTTTATTCTCTGTACCCAACGCACTAGAAGACCAGTTCTTAAAGCCTTTAGCCATATCCTTATTCTAGTCCTCCTCTGTTCCTCTGGTGATGTAGAGGCTAACCCAGGCCCTGCAGCCCCCAGTATCACTCTTACTCCCCAGGAGTTATCATTTGTTGACTTCTATAACCGTAAAAGCCTTGGTTTTCTGCACGTTAACATCAGAAGCCTCCTTCCTAAGTTTGTGTTATTCACTGCGTTAGCACACTCCGCCAACCCTGATGTTCTAGCAGTGTCTGAATCCTGGCTTAGGCCACCAAAAATTCAGAAATTTCCATCCCCAACTACAACATTTTCCGTCTAGATAGAACTGCCAAAGGGGGTGGAGTTGCAATCTACTGTAGAGATAGCCTGCAGAGCTCTATCATACTATTCAGGTCTGTGCCCAAACAGTTTGAGCTCCTACTTCTAAAAATCCACCTTTCCAGAAATAAGTCTCTCACTGTTGCCGCTTGCTACAGACCCCCCTCAGACCCCAGCTATGCCCTGGACACCATATGTGAATTGACTGCCCCCCATCTATCCTCAGAGTTCGTACTGCTTTGTGACCTAAACTGGGATATGCTTAATACCCCGGCCATCCTACAATCCAAACTAGATGCCCTCAATCTCACACAAATTATCAAGGAACCTACCAGGTTCAACCCTAAATCTGTAAACATGGGCACCCTCATAGATATCATCCTGACTAACTTACCCTCGAAATACACCTCCGCTGTCTTCAACCAGGATCTCAGCGATCACTGCCTTACTGCCTGTGTTCATAACGGGTCCGCGGTCAAACGACTACCCCTCATCACTGTCAAACGCTCCCTAAAACACTTTAGCGAGCAGGCCTTCCTAATTGACCTGGCTCAGGTATCCTGGATGGATATCGATCTCATTCTGTCAGTAGAGGATGCCTGGTTGTTCTTTAAAAGTGCTTTCCTCTCAATCTTAAATTAGCATGCCCCATTCAAAAAATTCAGAACTAAGAACAGATATAGCCCCTGGTTCTCCTCAGACTTGACTGCCCTTGACCAGCACAAAAACATCCTGTGGCGTACTGCATTAGCATCGAATAGTCCCCGCGATATGCAACTTTTCAGGGAAGTCAGAAACCAATATACACAAGCAGTTAGGATAGCAAAGGCTAGCTTTTTCAAACAGAAATTTGCATCCTGTAGCACTAACTCCAAAAAGTTTTGGGACACTGTAAAGTCCATGGAGAATAAGAGCACCTCCTCCCAGCTGCCCACTGCACTGAGGCTAGGAAACACTATCACCACCGATAAATCTACAATAACCGAGAATTTCAACAAGCATTTTGCTACGGCTGGCCATGCATTCCACCTGGCTACCACTACCCCGGCCACCAGCTCTGCACCCTCCGCTGCAACTTGCCCATGCCCCCCCCACTTCTCCTTCACACAAATTCAGACAGCTGATGTTCTGAAAGAACATTTGTAATACAAAAAAGTATTATATTTGTGGTAAAAGTTGATTGTGATATAATTAAGGTTAAAAAAAGATATGCTATGAGGGTGTGGTGCCTGGCCTTAGTTGCTACATCCATTTTTGGATTCATAGATTAATGATATAAACTCAATGATTCTTGAAGAATATAACTTATAAATGCCTCATGAGCTTAGTTCAACTGTCGTACCCCATCAGATGGGTATACTACAAAGCAAGATTAATGACAGCTAACTTTGATAAGCAATCAGAAACTATTTATTTTCTGGTTCATTAACAAAGCTAAACTTAGATATGTATTCTTGTTTGTTTAATATATTAGACCAAGCACATTTCAAGCGTATTTTTCACAAAAATTCAAAGTTATGAGAATATTTAGGCACGTTAGCTGGATAACGGCTTTGTAGTATAACCCTCTGAACCCAAAATGTAAGCTTTTTTTACTCCAATGTTTGTAAACGACGTGAACATATAGACAACCGTCACCCACGAGGCATCGTTACCTGTCACTCCACAAAAGCCGCGGCCCTTGCAGAGGAAGGGAAACAACTACTTAGAGCGAGTGACATCACTAATTGTACGCTAGCGCACACCGCCAACTAGCTAGCCATTTCACATCCGCTAGACATGCCATGTTTAATGTACTATTTTCTATGAATGATTGTATTTCTATAGAATTTAAGCAAGGCTTTGAACACCCCAGATAGGCCTGTGTTTCAAAATGGTATCTGTTTTTCTCTATATGGTTTCCTTGACTCTGAGAATATCTTTAATTTCCCCCAGTGTAGCGATGGGATGGATGGAGATTAAATTAAATTGAAATTCAGAATGTAATATTTCTGTTCATTATTCTTGTTTATTCATTTTATATTACTCTAAATGTGTAGCCTACATTCAACCATACTTTCTAGTTACATGCATATTATGATTATTGCATTAATGAAATAATGAATTGCCTTCAAAAGCTGTCGTGATGATCCATTTATTTTGAGAAATACACAGAGGAAGAGGCCTGGTTAAGAACATAAATAGTGCGTTATCACAACTATAAATAAAAATGATTTTACAGCATTGTCCCCACAAGCATTATTGACATAATTTATTTTCGGAGAATATTAAGAATAAAACACACTTGACAGAGTAGCTTTGCATATTGTTGTTCAAATAGCATATATGGTAGGTTACCCAGTGGCTCACCAGGAGGAGGATTGGCCATTCTTGTTATAACATTTGGAAGATGAACGAGATAAGTCACAGTGACACAAATGAGAGATCTCACACTGACCATTTTAGTCACCCTAGCAGAGCTGGTTAGACTTGTTTTCAAGTTATCTAGAGAGGTGAGTGACTATAACGCAGGTTAGCGTTTTTCATCATGAATCTTGATCTGGAGGCAGCCACAAAGCCACTAGCTGGCACAGCCACAAAGTCAAAATCTGATTTTAAACCTAACCTTAACCACACTGCTAACCCTAATGCCCAGTGGCAACCCATCATTCAGGGCAGGTGGGGCTGAACACCACATTTTTAGCTTGCCTGTTTTGCATGTTATTTCAGCATTAATATGTGTCACATATCAGTTTGCAAACAATATAAAAAAACGAAAACAATCATGAGTCAATAAAGCTGCATACAAACATGGTCTCTTTTTTGCTTTCTTGAGTAAGGCAGCTCCAAAATGCAGGTGTTTCAGCCTAGCTCAGTGCTTTCTGTGATGGTGGGGCAGCCAGCGGAAAATACGGAGCATAGGGGTTGGTAATGTTCTCTAGTTGCGCCATGATTGGCTCAGTGTTCTGTCACTCATGGGGACACTACGTCACCGCCAAGTCTAAGGGTAGAACTAGAAAATTCATGCCCCTTGGGTGCTGCTATACAGTTACATTAGAAGTGCCCTTCCAAGAAGGCTCAAGGTCATTGGTCATAGATAAAATGATGTCAAATCACGTTATATCTACAGTAGCTTTGATTGGACTGATCATGTCAACATCGTACTTTCTAAATCTTAGCTAGCAGTCATCATCATGAATCAAGTCGACAATCTACTGGCAAATCATTTTTAATCCTTGTCATATGAAGAGAAATAATGAAGAGAAATTATAGATAAAATGTATCAGTGCTCATCCGCCATTGGACATAAACATTACACAACAAGTTGGAAATCGCAAATTCATCAATGAGTGGTTTGGAAGGAATCAGTGGCTAACTTCAAGCATTGCAAAGCAATCACTAGCATCCTATTCAGTGGAGTGGCTGTGTGGTCCCAAGTCTGGGATTAAGGGAATCTTTTCCAAGCTTAAAATGATAAACATTCAACATTGGCCAGGCTGTCAATAAAGCATGATTTGTTCCGCTCTCAAAACAATTGTTGTCTCGGAACTGCGAAATCTGACTTCAGTGAATTCAAGACAACTGGGAACTCGGGAAAAAACTAGCTCCGACTGGGAAAATAAGTTTTGAACGGTCATCCAACTCAGAATAGTAAATCTGGAACTCGGGCCTCTTTCTAGATCTATGACCTGAAGATCACTGATGTCATCATGATTCAACCCTGTTTTTTTCAGAGTTCCCAGTTGTCTTGAAAGCACCATAAATCCAGAGAATGCCAGACTTTGATGAGAAAGTTTGATGACAAAATGTGTTGGGACTCTACTGTTGGGAAAGCTTTATGTAGGCCCTAACAGTTTGTCGGCACCGTTTGTCACCGTTATACTGCAATTCATGTATTGTTTAGTGTTGTGTTGTGTAGTGGCTTTGTGGCATGCATCCCACATGTTTGTTTTGTTTGCCCCACCAAGATTTACATGCTAAAATCACCACTGCTAATGCCTAACCCTAACCTTAAATGAAGACCAAAAAGCAAATGTTTGTTTTTTGTGAATTATCACAATAAAGCCAATTTTGACTTTGCAGCTGGCCTATCTAAGGGGAAATCGCTCAGTTCTGCCTCCAGGACGAGACTCAGACAATAAATGTCAACCTGCGACTATAACTGTGATACTGTTTTGCATGTAAAAACGCTTACTACTTGCAAAGACATACAAGAAACACCCACATCAAAGCACGCCTCCAAGACCCAAATATCATTAGCTGTTAACAAATATGTTATTTGACGTTCACAATGAACTTTGTGGTTGAACTTGGTGAACTTGCATGGCAGGTGAGCATTCTACAAATAGAATGAAGTCTTTGTTGGAGGATCTATCTGAGGGAAACAATTATTTGATCCCCTGCTGATTTTGTACGTTTGCCCACTGACAAAGAAATGATCAGTCTATAATTTTAATGGTAGGTTTATTTGAACAGTGAGAGATAGAATAACAACAAAAAAAGAAAAGCGCATGTAAAAAATGTTATAAATTGACTTGCATTTTAATGAGGGAATTAAGTATTTGACCCCCTCTCAATCAGAAAGATTTCTGGCTCCCAGGTGTCTTTTATATAGGTAACGAGCTGAGATTAGGAGCACACTCTTAAAGGGAGTGCTCCTAATTTCAGCTTGTTACCTGTATAAAAGACACCTGTCCAAAATCTCCACCATGGCCAAGACCAAAGAGCTCTCCAAGGATGTCAGGGACAAGATCGTAGACCTAAACAAGGCTGTAATGGGCTACAAGACCATCGCCAAGCAGCTTGGTGAGAAGGTGACAACAGTTGGTGCGATTATTCGCAAATGGAAGAAACACAAAATAACTGTCAATCTCCCTCGGCCTGGGGCTCCATGCAAGATCTCACCTCGTGGAGTTGCAATGATCATGAGAACGGTGAGGAATCAGCCCATAACTACATGGGAGGATCTTGTCAATGATCTCAAGGCAGCTGGGACCATAGTCACCAAGAAAACAATTGGTAACACACTACGCCATGAAGGACTGAAATCCTGCAGCGCCCGCAAGGTCCCCCTGTTCAAGAAAGCACATATACAGGCCCGTCTGAAGATTGCCAATGAACACCTGAATGATTCAGAGGAGAACTGGGTGAAAGTGTTGTGGTCAGATGAGACCAAAATCGAGCTCTTTGGCATCAACTCAACTGCCGTGTTTGGAGGAGGAAGAATGCTGCCTATGACCCCAAGAACACCATCCCCACCGTCAAACATGGAGGTGGAAACATTATGCTTTGGGGTTGTTTTTCTGCTAAGGGGACAGGACAACTTCACCGCATCAATGGGACGATGGACGGGACGATGGACGGGGCCATGTACCATCAAATCTTGGGTGAGAACCTCTTTCCCTCAGCCAGGGCATTGAAAATGGGTCGTGGATGGGTATTCCAGCATGACAATGACCCAAAACACACGGCCATGGCAACAAAGGAGTGGCTCAAGAAGAAGCACATTAAGGTCCTGGAGTGGCCTAGCTAGTCTCCAGACCTTAATCCCATAGAAAACCTGTGGAGGAAGCTGAAGGTTCGAGTTGCCAAACGTCAGCCTCTAAACCTTAATGACTTGGAGAAGATCTGCAAAGAGGAGTGGGACAAAATCGCTCCTGAGATGTGTGCAAACCTGGTGGCCAACTACAAGAAACGTCTGACCTCTGTGATTGCCAACAAGGGTTTTGCCACCAAGTACTAAGTCATGTTTTGCAGAGGGGTCAAATACTTATTTCCCTCATTAAAATGCAAATAAATGTCTAACATTTTTGACATGCGTTTTATTTTTATTTATTTTTTTTATTCTGTAACTCACTGTTCAAATAAACCTACCATTAAAAGTATAGACTGATCATGTCTTTGTCAGTGGGCAAACGTACAAAATCAGCAGGGGACAAAATACTTTTTTTCCTCACTGTATGTGCTCTTCTATTGTTGCAAAACAAAAATAGCTCCCCCTGGCACTGAAATAAAATAATTTGAGGTGGCTGTTACTGAAATGTGCACTTCAGTTGAACCCGATACTGCAACAATATAGCTCTGTATAGTAGGCTATTTTCCATCCTGTTATGCTAATAGAAAAAATCATAACACTACCACTATATCAGAGAGGGAAGGGCCAACAAAGCTACAATCAATGGTTGGCTAGTCAGTATGTCAATCCAGCTCAAGATGCAAGGTTTGTCCAATGACAAGTGTAAATCATTTGATTTACTGCCTGAAGCTATACATACCCTACTTTGTGCCATTGCTAAAACAATCATTCATACCACCATAAGACAGTAAAAATACATAATTTATACATGTGTAGCCTACATTCAACCATACTTTCTAGTTACATGCATATTATTTTTATTGCATCAATGAAACAATGAATTTTCTTCCAAAGTGGTCGTGAATATCCATTTATTTTGAGATACACTGAGGAGGCCTGGTTATAAGCACATAGTTGCTTTATCACAACTTAATAACCTAAAAAATATATTTTTTTTGGGATTCGTGCATGAAATGGAACCAGAGGCCAAACGATTGAAGTCCGATATTGTGACGTTTTTTGACAGCGCAATGTGAGTTTTTATTAGAGTCAGTATAGCAATGTAACGATACTGATCTGTCAGTTTCCCTATATAATTCCCTACATTTCCCACTGACACGGTATAAACAGCTCTGCAGGCTTCACTGTCATGGTGCACAGTCAGTACACAACACTATGCTCATCATGTCTTAGCAGGATCAGATGGTGATGGGTGTAGCAAACACTGGACAAGCCAGAAGCTTCAAAGATTGAAACTACAGTGGGGGAAAAAAGTATTTAGTCAGCCACCAATTGTGCAAGTTCTCCCACTTAAAAAGATGAGAGAGGTCTGTAATTGTCATCATAGGTACACGTCAACTATGACAGACAAAATGAGAAAAAATAATCCAGAAAATCACATTGTAGGATTTTTAATGAATTTATTTGCAAATTATGGTGGAAAATAAGTATCTGGTCAATAACAAAAGTTTCTCAGTACTTTGTTATATACCCTTTGTTGGCAATGACACAGCTCAAACGTTTTCTGTAAGTCTTCACAAGGTTTTCACACACTTGCTGGTATTTTGGCCCATTCCTCCATGCAGATCTCCTCTAGAGCAGTGATGTTTTGGGGCTGTCGCTGGGCAAGACGGACTTTCAACTCCCTCCAAAGATTTTCTATGGGGTTGAGATCTGGAGACTGGCTAGGCCACTCCAGGACCTTGAAATGCTTCTTACGAAGCCACTCCTTCGTTGCCCGGGCGGTGTGTTTGGGATCATTGTCATGCTGAAAGACCCAGCCACGTTTCATCTTCAATGCCCTTGCTGATGGAAGGAGGTTTTCACTCAAAATCTCACGATACATGGCCCCATTCATTCTTTCCTTTGCAGAGCGTCTGCCTTACCGTTCTGGGACCCTGGGATGTAAGTGATCTTAAAAACGAACCGGGTCAGGAACATGTTCCACCTAGCCTGACGAGGGTTCAATCTCCTCGCTGCCCGGATGTACTCCAGGTTGCGATGGTCAGTCAGAATGAGAAAAGGGTGTTGAGCCCCCTCAAGCCAATGCCTCCACACCTTAAGGGCTTGAACCACGGCTAACAGCTCCCTGTCCCCTACGTCATAATTACGCTCCGCCGGGCTGAGCTTCTTAGAATAAAACGCGCAGGGACGGAGCTTAGGAGGCGTGCCGGAGCGTTGCGATAGTACTGCCCCAATACCGGCCTCTGACGCGTCCACCTCTACCTGGAACGCTAAAGTGGGGTCCGGGTGCGCCAGCACCGGAGCCGAAGTGAACAGGTCCTTCAGTTTACGAAACGCCCTGTCCGCTTCAGCCGACCACTGCAAATGCTGCTGCACCTCTTTAACAGTGGTTGGGGTTTGCCAGTTACGCACGGCTGACACCCGGTCAATCTCCATCTTCAACCCTGACGCGGACAACCGATGACCCAAGAAGGAGATGGACTCCTGGAAAAACAGACATTTCTCTGCCTTGACATACAAGTCATGCTCCAACAGCCTACCCAACACTCAGCGCACCAGGGCTACATGCTCGGCTCGTGTAGCAGAGTACACTAGGATGTCGTCAATGTACACTACCACTCCCTGCCCATGCAGGTCCCGGAAGATCTCGTCCACAAATGATTGGAAGACTGAAGGAGCATTCATTAACCCGTATGGCATGACAAGATACTCATAATGACCTGAGGTGGTACTAAATGGCGTCTTCCATTCATCCCCCTCCCTAATGCGCACCAAGTTATAAGCGCTCCTGATTTGTGAAGAAACGCGCTCCGCGTAATGATTCAGTCATACTCGCAATCAGAGGTAGAGGTTAACTGTATTTCACAGTAATCTGATTGAGACTACGATAATCAATACACGGGCGCAAACCTCCGTCCTTCTTCTTCACAAAAAAGAAACTCGAGGACGCAGGGGAAGTGGAGGGCCGTATGTATCCTTGTCTCAGGGACTCCGCTATGTCTGTTTCCATAGCCGCCGTCTCCTCTTGAGACAGAGGATACACATGGCTCCGCGGAAGTGCCGCACCTGTCTGGAGGTTTATCGCACAATCTCCCTGTCTATGAGGTGGCAATCGCGTCGCCCTCGTCTTGCTGAACACGAGTGCCAAATCCTCATACTCAGGGGGAATGTGCATTGCGGACACTTGGTTCGGACTCTCCACCGTGGTCGCCCCCAACGGAAACACCTAAACATCGTCCAACACACTGGCCAGACCATTCCTTGAGAGCCCTCTGTTGCCACGAAATTGTGGGGTCATGGGTGATTAACCAAGGAAGCCCCAGCACCACGGGATACGCAGGAGAGTCAATGAGGTACAACTGAATAATCTCCTCATGACCCCCCTGCGTCTTCATCTTTAGTGGCGCTCTGACCTCCCTAATCAACCCAGATCCCAACGGGCGGCTATCTAGGGCATGGACAGGAAAGGCTGCATCAACGGGCAGGAGGGGAATCCCTAACTTAGAACAACATTTCCGATCAATAAAGTTCCCAGCTGCGCCTGAATCGACTAGCGCCTTATGCTGGGAATGAGATGCAACCTGAGGAAATACCACAGGTATACACAAGGGAACAACAGAGAGCTCTGGGTGAGTGGGGTGTCTACTCACCTGAAATGACTCCCCAGTGCGCAACCTGTTGCCTCGATTCCTCGGAGACCCTCCCCAGCACCTAGCCGCAGTGTGTCCTCCACGGCCACAGCTGGTGCAGGGGACGGCCCCCCTCGGGTTCTCTGTCCTACTCTCTCTTGCGCCAGCACCCCCGAGCTCTATCGGGCTCGGCTCGGAGGTGCTGGGGGATGGAATGGACGGCCCCATCTCGGGATGTCCGCGGGTGGCCAGCAGGGTATCCAGACGGATGGACATGTCCACTAGCTGGTCAAAGGACAGATTGGTGTCCCTGCAGGCCAGCTCTCGACGAACGTCCTCACGCAGGCTACACCGATAGTGATCGATGAGGGCCCTCTCATTCCACCCCGCATCTGCCGCTAGTGTCCGGAAATCCAGGGCGAACTCCTGTGCGCTCCTCTTCCCCTGTCGGAGGTGGAACAGACGCTCCCCCGCCGCTTTACCCTCAGGACGGTGATCGAAAACTGCCCTGAAGCGACGGGAGAACTCCGCGTAGCTGATGGTTGCGGCGTCTATTCCCCTCCATTCGGCGTTGGCCCACTCCAACGCCTTGCCGGAGAGACAGGAGATGAGGGCGGAAACGCTCTCGTATCCCGAGGGCGCCGGGTGTATGGTGGCCAGGTAGAGTTCCACCTGAAGGAGGAACCCCTGACACCCGGCTGCGGTGCCATCATACGCCCTCGGGAGCGAGAGCCGAATCCCACTGGATTCCGGAGCTGATCTGGTGGGGCTGGCGATGGTGGTGGTAATGTAGGAGGAGGTGTGGGCACGCCTCACCTCTCCCATCGGCGCAGGGTGTTCATTACCTCCTGCATGGCGGAGCCGAGTTGCTGGATCATGGCGTCCTGGCAGCTGACCCGATCCTCCAGCGACTCGGTCGCCGCCGCTGCTCCTGCTGACTCCATGTATGGAGTGTCGTTCTGTCAAAAGGCTGATGTGGATGCGGTGTTGGAGTCAGGCGCAGGACACAGAAGCTTAGTCGATCCGACTTTAATAGTCACAGGAGCAAAATACAACTCCAACGGGCCTCATGAACAGGAGGCGAGCGAATACGCAAAACAGTGCGTAAAGTGCGAACAGCACTAACAATAAGAAAACAAAATACCTACACCAACAGACAGGCGTACAACGACACACATCTACAAACAAAACCAAAGGAAACTTATAGGTGACATAATCAATAAGTGATATGGAACAGGTGCACTAATCAGACAAAACCAAACAAACATAGATAACATCAAACGGTGACAGCTAGTACTCCGGGGACGACGAACGCCGAAGCCTGCCCGAACAAGGAGGAGGAGCAGCCTCGGCAGAATTCGTGACAGGGACCAACACTTTACATGTTGCGTTTATATTTTTGTTCAGTGTATTTTGATGTCCATTAGGGAACATTATGAAAAGGTTCCTATTTGTGTCGGACGTTATCCATGAGACATTCAATGAAAGGAAATGTCTCTTGATGGTCAAAGGAATGTCACATGATGGTACTTTTTAGGATGTTCTCAGGACTTCAATTTACTAGTCTTCAGGACGTCACAAGATGGCCCCAAGGGAACGTTCTCTGGGGAACCTTTGTCTAGTTCCCTGTAAGTTACTAGGACGTCACGAGGACCATTACATTTACATTACACTAATTTAGCAGACACTCTTATCCAGAGCGACTTACAGGAGCAATTAGGGTTAAGTGCCTTGCTCAAGGACACATTGACAGATTTTTCACCTAGTCGGCTCGGGGATTAGAACCAGAGACCTTTCGGTTACTGGCACAACGCTCTTTACCACTAAGCTACCTGCCACCCCATGTCAAGACATTCTCAATACTTTTATTTTTCTAGTCATTAGGACATTACGGGAAGGTCCCAAGGAAATGTTTTCTGGGGAACCTTTGCCTAGTTCCCTGTAAGGACATCACCGAGGACCATGTCAGGACCTTTTTAGAACATTCTCAATACTTTTATTTTACTAGTCATTAGGACATTACAGGAAGGTCCTAAGGGAATGTTTTCTGGGGCACCTTTGCCTAGTTCCCTGTAAATTACTAGGACGTCACCGAGGACCATGTCAGGACCTTTTTAGGACGTTCTCAATATTTAGTTACCTTTTTTTTTCTTTTTTTTTGTCATGTAGCAGACACTCTTATCCAGAGCGACTTACAGGAGCAATTAGGGTTAAGTACCTTGCTCAAGGACACATCGACACATTTTTCACCTAGTCAGCTCAGGAATTAGAACCAGCGACCTTTCGGTTACTGGCACAACGCTCTTAACCACTAAGCTAGCTACCTACCTGCCATCAAGTGACATCCCCGGGAAAGACCGGGAACTAGACAAAAGATCCAGGGGACTATGACACAATGTCCCAAAAATGTCAAAAAAACGCAGTGGCGAACCGTTACTATTGAACCTAGGCCTTCAGAAATCTTTTAATAGCTTACGTTGTATCAAACCAAAAAATCTAGAAAAATAACAGACAACATAGCATCACTTAATGCGCTGAAATCCGAAGGGGCTGGCCAGCAGAGATAGGTGGGATGGGATGAGGGAAACCGAGGGTTGGAATCTGGAACTGGAGATGAGTGAGAGTGAAGATGCTGAGTGAGGGGTAAAATGATGGTTAAAAAAATACAAAAACAATGACACTAAAAAGGAAGGTTGTTACATCCAATGCCTGGGCTTTTTGCTCCTGTAGGTCGCTCTGGATGGGCGCATCTGCTAGATGACTAAAATGTAATGTAAATGTTGAGAAGCTTCACTCCAGGTGGATTGTACGTTTAAAAGTCAATAAAAACGATTGAAAAAATTATAATTGCAACATCATCCACCTTGAAGTTGATAACAATTGCTGCTGCAGTTGTCATCGCCATCGTCACAGTATTAAAACACCTGCTAGCTACTATTGTGGGAAGATTACCGCTTGCTATTGCCACTTGTTTTTTTTGTTCTGTTTCCACCCATTGCAAGTCAAAATGTTGTTGGTTCAGTCCACTCTCACTCCACAATTCTGCTCTAATACAGTTGAATGGCAGGGAAAGGGGATACCTAGTCAGTTGCACAACTGAACGCATTCAACCAAATTGTGTCTTCCCATTTAACTCAACCCCTCTTAATCTACGTCATAAAAATTATTGAAAAGATTAATTAGAAATGAAAACGAAATAAAAAAAGTCATCGGAGAAGCACCCGGAATAAACCGGGAACTACACAAAACCTCCAGGGGAGCATGACACAACGTCCTGACCACTTTAGGCGACCATTTCGTGATGCTCCAGGGACGTCCTAACGATAAATTGTTGTTTGCAAGGAACCAATCCAAACATCTAACAGCAGAATATAATTTTTCACACCAATTCTGAATACTGTATAAAACCAGAATGGTTCTAAAACAGAGCGTTGGGGAACACCATATTTAATTGGTGAATTATAAAGATCAGATACCTAATATTACATAAAACATTCTCAGTGAGAATACATGATGAACTTTATGCAATTTTTTTTAATGATCTTTGGGCTACAGAGAAACTATGCCAAAATGCCACATATTTGTATTGTCAATTATTCCAACTTAAAAAACAAAACACATAATTATATTTTACAAAAATAAACAATCATGTTATGTTTTAGGGTTAAGGCCTAGTTCCCTTTTACAAGCCTGCCTGGTTTTAATGATCCTAAAGCCATACATAATAGGATTGAAAAGTGGTGGACATATTAGAAAATAAACAAATAAAAAGTGTGACGTATAGATGGACGATGTGCAGTATCATGTCTACCTTGTAGAATCGCAAATAAACAGCCAAAGGAGAAGTTCAGCAAAGAGGCTATATGTGGTGTACAGGTGTTAAACGCTTTCTGTTTCATCTCTTTTGAAGACTTTAAACATATTTCTAGAATTCTTACATATGAGTATATGTTAGGAAATATAGTACAAGTCAAAGAAAGCACAATTACAACGAAACCCCATGTAATATTTTCGTATAATATTTGAACAAAAAAGCTTGACTACCAAGTAGTTGTCACAATACACTCTGTCTATAACATTACCACAAAATTGCAGTCGCAAACTCAGGGATATAAGGATGACATCCATTAAAAAATAATACAACCAGGACATCAGAATGAAGCCACAAATTATTTTAGGTTTCATAATATTGTTATACAGTAGAGCGGTGCTTCCCCAACCTTTTCAACCAGGCCTCCCTTCATCATTGGGGAACATGTCTTATGAGTGACTCAAACATTACAACAAAATCAAAAAACCTAGCTCAAAAACGTTAGCTGGACATTTCCAAATCAAATCCCCCCAAATATTTCACGTGCCGAAATCACCAGGTGTAGATCTTAGAGTGAAATGTTTACAACCCCTTAAACAACAATGCAGTTTTAAGAAAAATAAGTGTAATGTAAAAAATAGATAAGTAAAAAATAAAAATAAATAAAAAAGATTTAAAGAGCAGCAGTAAAATAACAGTAGCGAGGCTATATGCAGGGGGTACCGGTACAGAGTCAATGTGCGGGGGCACCGGTTAGTCGAGGCAATTGAGGTAATATGTACATGTAGGTAGAGTTAAAGTGACTATGTGTTGATAATAAACAGAGAGTGGCAGCAGCGTAAAAGAGGGGGTGGGTGGGGAAGACAATGCAAACAGTCCAGGTAAGTATTTGATTAGCTGTTCAGGATTCTTATGGCTTGGGGGTAGAAGCTGTTAAAAAGCCTTTTGGACCTAGACTTGGCGCTCCGGTATCGCTTGCCTTGCGGTAGCGGAGAGAACAGTCTATGACTAGGGTGTCTGCAGTCGTTGACAATTTTTACGGCCTTCCTCTGACACCACTTGGTTTAGAGGTCCTGGATGGCAGGAAGCTTGGCCCCAATGATGTACTGTGCTGTACACACTACCCTCTGTAGTGCCTTGCGGTCGGAGGCCGAGCAGTTGCCATACCAGGCAGTGATGTGGACTCCAAGGAACTTGAAGCTCTCAACCTGCTCCACTACAGCCCCATCGATGAGAATGGGGGCGTGCTCGGTCCTACTTTTCCTGTAGTCCACAATCATCTCCTTTGTCTTGATCACGTTAAGGGAGAGGTTGTTATCCTGGCACCACATGGCCAGGTCTCTGACCTCCTCCCTATAGGCTGTCTCATCATTGTCGGTGATCAGGCCTACCACTGTTGTGTCGTCGGCAAACTTAATGATGGTGTTGGAGTCATGCCTGGCCATATAGTCATTGGTGAACAAGGAGTACAGGAGGGGACTGAGCACGCACCCCTGAGGGACCCCCATGTTGAGTATCAGTGTGGCATATGTGTTGTTACCTACCCTTACCACCTGGGGGGCGGCCCGTCAGGAAGTCCAGGATCCACTTTCGGAGGGAGATGTTTAGTCCCAGGGTCCTTAGCCTAGTGATGAGGTTTGAGGGCACTATGGTGTTGAATGCTGAGCTAAAGTCAATGAATAGCATTCTCACGTAGGTGTTCCTTTTGTCCAGGTGGGAAAGGGCAGTGTGGATCTCTTGGGGCGGATCTGTGGATCTCTTGGGGCGGTATGCAAATTAGAGTGGGTCTAGGGTTTCTGGGATAATGGTGTTGATGTGAGCCATGACCAGCCTTTCAAAGCACTTCATGGCTACAGACGTGAGTGCTACGGGTCTGTAGTCATTTAGGTAGGTTACCTTAGTGTTCTTGGGCACAGGGACTATGGTGGTCTGCTTTAAACATGTTGGTATTACAGACTAAGTCAGGGACAGGTTGAAAATGTCAGTGAAGACACTTGCCAGTGTCCCGTTGGTAGGATATCCGTGATTGTAGTTATTCTATTTTGTTATCCAATGATTGTACGTTGGCTAATAGGACTGATGGTAGAGGCAGATTACCCACTCGCCGTTGAATCCATACAAGGCACGCCGACCTACATCCCCGATATCTCTGTTACTTTCTCATGCGAATGACAGGGATTTGGTCCTTGTCGGGTGTCTGAAGAAAATCCTTCGCGTCCGACTCGTTAAAGAAAAAATATGTATCCAGTAAAAGGTGGGTAATCGCTGTCCTGATATCCAGAAGCTCTTTTCGGTCATAAGAGACGGTGGCAAAAACATTATGTACAAAATAAGTTACAAATAACGCCAAAAAAAACCACACAATAGCACAATTGGTTTGCAGCCCTTAAAACGGCAGCCATCTCCTCCGGCGACATTTCTGACAAGTTACACGATAAATAGCTCTCTAAGGTCTGCAATGACTGCCAAGGAAAACTGCTGATGCACTAGCCAATTTCGAAATTGCACCTTGTGCATTCTACTATTAAAACTTTCAAGAGGAAGCTGAAAGCCTGACTGAGTTCCTTAAAATATGACTTATTACATTCCAGGCAAAATTATAAATTGATTACATGTAAAGTACACTAAATCCAAAATTTAGACAGGCCATTTCGGTTGTCGATGTGTTCAGAGAGTCCCTGGTTAAAGCCCAGGTTTGTGCAAGGTGAGGGACAGATGCAACACTGTTACACATGGCCAGAGTGAGATTCCTAAATAAAAATAGTAGTTTGGTAGGATAGTACAGCACATCAGAGGATTACACATCCTTAATGTTATGTTATTGAACAGGCTGTGTTAGTGGCCTATGATCCTTTTAAAACAATGTATGTGTGGGGACCCTCTAGCCTTGCACTCTACACTGTAGAAGAAGTATGTGACAACACCAATGGGCTGGGCATGCAACGCTATCAGATCTATCATTAACGTTTTGGCAGGCGTTTGTGTGCTATGAATATCACGTTTCAGGAGTAGACCCAGATGCAGACAGTGTCCTGGAAACAGGAGACAAAGGGCTGTGAGACAGGGGTTTGATCCTAGATACATGAAAAGAGGGATGTATACGGAGGGTACTGGTTAACAGAAGACAAACAGCAGAGGGGCTAATGATCATGGAGATGGGGAAAGGGCCAATAAACCGGAGGGAAAGTTTGCGGGACTCCACCCGGAGGGGCAGATCTTGAATGGACAGCCATACATTCTGCCCGAGATGATACCAGGGAGCCGGGGTCCAGTGGCGGTCCGCTTGTCGTCGATACCAGGAGGTGGTCTTGAGAAGAGCCAACCGGGCACTCCTCCAGGTACGACGACAGCGGTGGACAAACATCTGGGCCGAGGGTATGCCGACCTCTTCGTCTTGCTCCGGGAAGAGCGAGGGCTGATAACCCAGAGAACACTCAAAGGGCGAAAGACCCGTGGCAGAGCAGGGAAGGGTTTTGTGGGCGTGTTCGACCCACACTAGTTGCTGGCTCCAGGTGGTGGGGTTGGTGGAGACCAGGCAGTGCAGAGTCGTCTCCAGGTCTTGGTTGGCTCACTGTGACTGGCTGTTGGACTGAAGGTGGAACCGGTGGACAGGCTGGTCGACGACTCAATGAGTGTGCAGAACGCCTTCCAGAACCGGAACGAGAACTGAGGACCCTGGTCGGAGACCATGTCCACTGGGAGTCCATGGATCCAGAAGACTAGCTGCACCATGAGCTGGGCCTTCTCTTTGGCGGAGGGTAGCTTGGGGAGAGGAATTAAGTGGGCGGCTTTGGAAAACCGGTCCACAATTTTCAGGATGGCAGTGTTGCCAACAGACGGGGGAAGATCTTGACAAAGTCCAGGGATATGTGAGACCAGGGACGGTGAGGAACAGGCAGAGGTTGTAGGAGACCAGCCGGTGCTTGCCGAGGGGGGTCAGGGTGCCAGGGGGGGTCAGGGTGCTCTAACCCCGGATAATGCAGAGATAAAAGTTAGCGAATCCCAGGAAACGTTGCAGCTGCACTCTGGACGTAGGCTGGGGCCAATCCACCACCGATCTCACCTTCCTGAGTTACATCTGTACACTCCCTGCTGCGATGATGTAGCCAAGGAAGGGGATGGTGGAGCGATGGAATTTGCATTTCTCTGCTTTCACAAAAAGCTGGTTCTCCAGGAGGCGTTGGAGGACCTGTCGGACGTGGAACACGTGTTCTTGGGCAGAGCAGGAGAAGACGAGGTTGTCGTCGAGGTAGACAAAGACGAACCGGTTCATCATGTCGCGGAGAACATCATTAAACAGGGCCTGGAACACAGCCGGAGAGATTTTGACTGGTTCCGCCACGTAAGGGGAGAGGAAAAGTTATTCGTATGGCCCACCCGAGTACTCGCTCCTACCGGTGAGCCTGGTCTTTCAGTGGACAGGTAGACAAAAAATGACCAGTAGTCCCGCAATACAGGCAACTCTTCGTGTGAAGCCTGTATTGCCGTTCGGCTGGAGACAGCCTAGCTCTGCCTAGTTGCATCGGCTCGGGAAGAGGTGGATCGGCAGACTTCGGAGACTCTCGGGGGAACGCGAGTAGCCTCATGTTCTCTCTGCAACGGAGCCATCGGGGACTTCCGGGATGCCTCGGAGGCGAGGTGGAATCGGACTTCCTCTCCTTCATATGTTCCCATAGTCGCCCATCGATCAATGGTCAAGGCAATGAGCGAGTCGAGATCCGTCGGTAGTTCCCGGGCTGCAAGCTCGTCCTTTACATCCTCCGATGCTCTGTTCAGGAACGTGTCAAACAGCGCTTCCGGGTTCCAGACACACTCAGCTGCCAACGCTGGAGTAACTTCCGGGCAGCCTCTCTCCTGGACAATGGGAGCGTCAAAAACCTTCCTTAGCTCCTGCATGAACTCCTCCAGACTGAAGCGTACGGCCGACTGTTGTTCCCAAACTGCCGTAGCCCAGGCGAGAGCCCTCCCGGACAACAGCGTGATGAGGTACGCCATCTTAGAGCGGTCCGAGGGGAAGGAGGAGGGCTGCAGCTCGATGATGAGCGAACACTGAGCGAGAAATGTCAGACAGGTTCTCGACTCTCCAGCAAAGCGTTCTGTGGGAGGTAAGCGGGGTTCTCGGGAAACCGGGTGGCTGGGGAGGCCGCGCTGCTAACAGCCGGGTTACTGAGGGGCTGGGAGGTTACCGTCGTGGTAGGATGCCTAACAGACAACCCGCGGAATTGCTCCAGGAATGTGTTAAACGCTCGGTCATGGCGTTCGGCCAAGGTCTGGAACCCTTCCATGAGACCATGAAGCAACTCCTCGTGCCTTCCAATGGTGGCTCCATGGGAGGAGATGGCATTGCGGAGCTGGTCCAAGTCTGCTGGGTCAGTCATGGCCAATTCGTACTATCACGTTTCAGGAGAAGACCCAGATGCAGACAGTGTCGAAGTAACAAAAGTTTAATTACAAAAACGGGGCAGGCAAACAACAGATCAGGGTGTGACAATGTATTGTGCACCATGTACATGAAATAAATGGTTCAGTGAAACCAATCCAAAGCCTCTGACAAAGGAACGGTTTCCTGGACCATATGACCTAACCAGGGAAAACAGAGAATAACTCAGGACCCTAAGTCCTAGCTATAGTCTAAAACCTAGGCCCAGAGCTATTCCTGCTCAAGTAAAAGTGAAGACCCTTATTGTCACTCTAGGATATCCTAGGCCTACAGTACACTTTCAGGTCCTACACTCCCAGAGGCAATGACAGAAGGTGTGCATCCC
Organism: Coregonus clupeaformis; assembly: GCF_020615455.1. Taxonomy (NCBI): domain Eukaryota; kingdom Metazoa; phylum Chordata; class Actinopteri; order Salmoniformes; family Salmonidae; genus Coregonus; species Coregonus clupeaformis. Next base: position 70,754 of record NW_025535297.1, on the reverse strand, counting down.
AAATGGCACTATATTCCCTAAATAGTGCACCACCTTTGACCAGAGGGCTCTGGTCAATATAGGGAATAGGGTACCATTTTGTATGCAGTCAAGACCAGCCGTGCCCCTCAGGTCTCTTCAGGTTAATAGCTGCATGACTAAAATGTAAATGTAAAAATGGGTATCTGGTCATCCGATTTCTCAATTAAAACGAAATACAGTATATGCAGTATATTTGTTATTATCAAGGAATTATCTGGAATTTGTTAGGACAGAATAAGCTATCCAAAATAGGCAACAGGTTTACATTTACATCATTTTACATTTTAGTCATTTAGCAGACGCTCTTATCCAGAGCGACTTACAGGAGCAATTAGGGTTAAGTGCCTTGCTCAAGGGCACATTAACGTCATTTAGCAGACGCTCTTAGCCAGAGCGACTCACAAATTGGTGCGTTCACCCTATAGCCAGTGGGATAACCACTTTACAGTTTGGGGGGTTAGAAGGAATACTTTATCCTATCCCAGGTATTCCTTAAAGAGGTGGGGTTTCAAATGTCTCCGGAAGGTGGTGAGTGACTCCGCTGTCCTGGCGTCGTGAGGGAGCTTGTTCCACCATTGGGGTGCCAGAGCAGCGAACAGTTTTGACTGGGCTGAGCGGGAGCTATGCTTCCGCAGAGGAAGGGAGCCAGCAGGCCAGAGGTGGATGAACGCAATGCCCTCGTTTGGGTGTAGGGACTGATCAGAGCCTGAAGGTACAGAGGTGCCGTTCCCCTCACTGCTCCATAGGCAAGCACCATGGTCTTGTAGCGGATGCAAGCTTCAACTGGAAGCCAGTGGAGTGTGCGGAGGAGGGGGGTGACGTGAGAGAACTTGGGAAGGTTGAACACCAGACGGGCTGCGGCATTCTGGATGAGTTGTAGGGGTTTAATGGCACAGGCAGGGAGGCCAGCCAACAGCGAGTTGCAGTAGTCCAGACGGGAGATGACAAGTGCCTGGACCAGGACCTGCGCCGCTTCCTGTGTAAGGCAGGGTCGCACTCTCCGAATGTTGTAGAGCATGAACCTGCAGGAGCGGGTCACCGCCTTGATGTTGGCGGAGAACGACAGGGTGTTGTCCAGGGTCACGCCTAGGCTCTTCGCACTCTGGGAGGAGGACACAGCGGAGTTGTCAACCGTGATGGCGAGATCATGGTTGATCATGGTTTCTCTTGTGTCCCAGGTAGTTGCATTTCTGAGGAATACGAAAGCTAGTCATCTGACAGATAGCTGACACAGATATCATGTTACATAGAACGGTTGTTCCTCAGAAAACATGACATGCATCTGCATTTCAGACAGAATATAGTTTGTTTTCATGCTACAGTATTTCCCTAGATTTCTCTCTCAAAATGTCAAACAATCCCCAAGCTTGTATGTACTGTACAGGGCTTTATTTTCCATTAGTGATGGATGTAATGGTGCCAGGTGGGCTTACCTTTTACACATTTACATCAGCTTGTCAACTGTTGTCAATCGATCCAGACAGTTTTGCATTTCTAGATTTGTTACATACTTAGATACAGCAACCTCTGGCAAAACTATCAATTTAAGTAAGGAATTCAAAGTAATGAACTTCTGTTTTTTTTAATTTAAATAATGAAAATAATTTATTACCTTTGTAAAGTGTTTTTCATTATAAAATTATAATCTCAAATTGCATAAAATAAAAAACGAACTAAAAAAAGAGTGCAAAATATATATATAACCAAATCATGAAAGCAACAATCAAAGTCTAGGAGGATGGGAAGGCTTATAGAGCTGAGTCTTAAGGCCTGCTTTAAAGGCCTCAACAGTCTGAACAGCCCTGAGATTGTCAGGAAGGGAGTTCCAAAGGCGTGGTGCGTGGGAGCAAAAGAAACGGCCCTCCATTGTGTGTATCCAGGTCCTGCCGGCATTCAGCAGCTTGACGTGGTTTAAACTTAGGGTGCGTGGAGGTTCATAGGGGGAGAGTAGGTCTGACAGGTAGGCTGGTCCAATTCAATTTAGGGCTTTGTAGACAAGGAAGTTAATTTTAAAGTACATTCTTTGAGGGACAGATAGTCAATAGAGATCAGCAAGTGAATAAAAGGTAAATGACAATACTATACATATCAGCAAATGTTTTACGTCTGATTTTCACCATCCTCACCCCCATTCATTATTGCACCTATAAGTAACAAAACACCCAAGTCAACATCACAAAAATCGAACAATCAGGACAGAAAAGGTCACACTAATGTTTAGCTTATGTTTTAGGGTACAGACCTACAGGTAGTATGTGTTTACAAGCCTGTCTGATTTTAGCCATCCTAACTCCATACACAATAGGATTTAAAAGTGGCTGGCACATCAGAAAGTACACTGATAAAATAGTGAGAAGTACAGTTGGAACATTTCTCATAGGCCTATCAAATCTACTCTGGAGCACATTTAAAAAACAGCCGAATGAGAAGTTGAGCAGTGAAGCCAGATGAGGAGTACAGGTGCTGAAAGCTTTCTGTCTGGTCTCGATGGAAGATTACAAACAAATAGTCAGAATCTTAATATAAGAGGACACAATAGTAATTAAAGGGACAGCGACAGTCAAAACAATACCACAGAGTCCATAGATGTTATTAACTGTCGTGTCTGATGTTGAACAGCTGAGTTTTACTACCAGGTAGTTGTCACAATACACTTTGTCTATAACATTCCCACACAATTGCAAACAAATAGTTAAAGACAGTGTTATGATGCTTCTTGCAAAAGAGTACAACCATATTACACAAATAAAATACACACCCTGTTGGGTGTAATGATGTTGTTATACTGTAGTGGATAACATATAGCAAGGTACCTGTCATAGGACATGGCTGCTAAATTGCTGAATTCAATAGTTCCATATGTGTACATGCAAAAGATCTGTAGGTAACAGTACACAGCGGAAACTGCATGGTCATCTGAAACCAAATGAGTCATGAGAGCAGGAAACAAACCAGCAATATAATACAAGTCATTCACAAACAAACTGCACAGAAACAGATACATGGGTTCATGAAGGCTTCTCTCCATACAAATAACTACAATAAGCACTGTGTTGAGACGTATAAGACAGTTATTATAATGAAATACAAGTACTTTAAATGTCCACTGTCACTATATCCAGCTAGTATAAATGACATGAATTGTGTTGAGTTCTCCATTTTCTTAATAGTACCTATAGAAGTATATAAAAATAAAAACAGGATTTAAGTCTAGATCACCTGTTATATTTCTCCAGGCTTCCGTTATGTGGACATACAGTGAGGGGAAAAAAGTATTTGATCCCCTGCTGATTTTGTACGTTTGCCCACTGACAAAGAAATTATCAGTCTATAATTTTAATGGTAGATTTATTTGAACAGTGAGAGACAGAATAACAACAGAAAAATCCAGAAAAACGCATGTCAAAAAAGTTATGAATTGATTTGCATTTTAATGAGGGAAATAAGTATTTGACCCCTCTGCAAAACATGACTTAGTACTTGGTGGCAAAACCCTTGTCAGCAATACCAGAGGTCAGACGTTTATTGTAGTTGGCCACCAGGTTTGCACACATTTCAGGAGGAATTTTGTCCCACTCCTCTTTGCATATCTTCTCCAAGTCATTAAGGTTTCGAGGCTGACATTTGGCAACTCGAACCTTCAGCTCCCTCCACAGATTTTCTATGGGATTAAGGTCTGGAGACTGGCTAGGCCACTCCAGGACCTTAATGTGCTTCTTCTTGAGCCACTCCTTTGTTGCCTTGGCCGTGTATTTTGGGTCAATGTAATGCTGGAATACCCATCCACGACCCATTTTCAATGCCCTGGCTGAGGGAAGGAGGTTCTCACCCAAGATTTGACGGTACATGGCCCCGTCCATCGTCCATCGATGCGGTGAAGTTGTCCTGTCCCCTGAGCAGAAAAAGACCCACAAAGCATAATGTTTCCACCTCCATGTTTGACTGTGGGGATGGTGTTCTTGGGGTCATAGGCAGCATTCCTCCTCCTCCAAACACTGCGAGTTGAGTTGAGGCCAAAGAGCTCGATTTTGGTCTCATCTGACCACAACACTTTCACCCAGTTCTCCTCTGAATCATTCAGATGTTCATTGGCAAACTTCAGACGGGCATGTATATTTGCTTTCTTGAGCAGGGGGATCTTGCGGGCGCTGCAGGATTTCAGTCCTTCATGGTGTAGTGTGTTATCAATTGTTTTCTTGGTGACTATGGTCCCAGCTGCCTTGAGATCATTGACTAGATCCTCCTGTGTAGTAATGGGCTGATTCCTCACCGTTCTCATGATCATTGCAACTCCACGAGGTGAGATCTTGCATGGAGCCCCAGGCCGAGGGAGATTGACAGGTCTTTTGTGTTTTTTCCATTTGAGAATAATCACACCAACTGTTGTCACCTTCTCACCAAACTTCTTGGCGATGGTCTTGTAGCCCATTCCAGCCTTGTGTAGGTCTACAATCTTGTCCCTGACAACCTTGGAGAGCTCTTTGGTCTTGGCCATGGTGGAGAGTTTGGAATCTGATTGATTGATTGCTTCTGTGGACAGGTGTCTTTTATACAGGTAACAAGCTGAGATTAGAAGCACTCCCTTTAAGAGTGTGCTCCTAATCTCAGCTCGTTACCTGTATAAAAGACACCTGGAAGCCAGAAATCTTTCTGATTGAGAGGGGGTCAAATACTTATTTCCCTCATTAAAATGCAAATCAATTTATAACATTTTTGACATGCGTTTTTCTGGATTTTTGTTGTTGTTATTCTGTCTCTCACTGTTCAAATATACCTACCATTAAAATTATAGACTGATAATTTCTTTGTCAGTGGGCAAACGTACAAAATCAGCAGGGGATCAAACACTTTTTTCCCTCACTGTAGGTGTTCCTTTTGTCCAGGTGGGAAAGGGCAATGTGGAGTGCAATTGAGATTGCGTCATCTGTGGATCTGTTGGGGCAGTATGCGAATTGGAGTGGGTCTAGGGTTTCCGGGATGATGGTGTTGATGTGAGCCATGACCAGCCTTTCAAAGCACTTCATTGCTACCGACGTGAGTGCTATGGAGCAGTAGTCATTTAGGCAGGTTACCTTCGCTTTCTTGGGCACAGGGACTATGGTGCTCTGCTTGAAACATGTAGGTATTACAGTCTCGGTCAGGGAGAGTTTGAAAATGTCAGTGAAGACACTTGCCAGTTGATCCACGTATGCTCTGAGTACAGGTACTGGTAATCCGTCTGGCCCCTCAGCCTTGTGAATGTTGACCTGTTTAAAGGTCTTGCTCTCATCGGCTGCGTATTACCAGTAGGATTCAATCTTAGTCCTGTAGTGACGCTTTGCTTGTTTGATTGTTCATCTGAGGGCATTTGTGGGATTTCTTATAAGCGTCCGGATTAGTGTCCCGCTCCTTGAATGCGGAAGCTCTAGCCTTTAGCTCAATGAGGATGTTGCATGTAGTCCATGGCTTCTGGTTGGGTTATGTACGTACGGTCATTGTTGGGACGACGTCGTCGATGCACTTATTGATGAAGCCGGTGACTGAGGTGGTATACTCCTCAATGCCATTGGATGAATCCCGGAACATATTCTAGTCTGTGCTAGCAAAACAGTCCTGTAGCGTAGCGTCCGCGTCATCTGATAACTTCCATATTGAGCGAGTCACTGGTACTTCTTGCTTTAGTTTTGCTTGTAAGCAGGAATCAGGAGGATAGAACTATGGTCAGATTTGTCAAATGGAGGGCGAGGGAGAGCTTTGTACGTGTCTCTGTGTGTGGAGTAAAGGTGGTCTAGAGTTATTTTTTTCTCTGGTTGCACATGTGGTTGCACATTAGATAAAACGGATTTAAGTTTGCCTGCATTAAAGTCCCCGGCCACTAGGAGTGCCGCTTCTGGATGAGCATTTTTTTGATTGCTTATAGCCTTATACAGCTCGTTGAGTGCGGTCTTAGTGCCATCGTCGGTTTTTGATGGTAAATAGACGGCTACGAAAAATATAGATGAAAACTCTCTTGGTAGATGAGGTACTCTACCTCATGTGCGCAATATCTCGAGATTACCTTACTTTTAGTTATCGCGTACAAGCTGTTATTGACAAATAGACACACACCCCCACCCTTTGTCTTACCAGACGTAGCTGTTCTGTCCTGCCGATGAACGGAAAACCCAGCCAACTGTGTATTACCCACGTCGTCGTTCAGCCACGACTCGGTGAAACATATGATATTAAGGTTTTTACTGTCCCGTTGGTAGGATAGTCTCGAACGGAGCTCATTAAGTTTATTCTCCAGTGATTGCACGTTGGCTAGTAGAACGGATGGTAGAGGCGGGTAACCCACTCGCAGACGAATTCTCACAAGGCACCATAATCTCCGCCCAATGTATTTCCTTAATGCGAATGACGGGGATTTGGGCCTTGACTGGGAGCAACATTATATCAAAGCACACCTCCAAGACACAAATATCATTAGCTGTTAACAAATAATAACACTACCACTACATCAGAGAGGGAAGGGCCAACGAAGCTACAATATGTCAATCCAACTCAAGATGCAAGGTTTGTCCAATGACAAGTGTAAATCATTTGATTTACTGCCTGAGGTTATACATACCCTACTTTGTGCCATTGCTAAAACAATAATTAATACTACCATAAGACAGTAAAAATACACAATTTTGAATTGTCCGAATGTGAATATAGACTATTATTTTGTCAGAATATGAATATATAATATATGTTAAACTTGGATCAAAAAAATGTAGTGATTAATTTAAATAGAAATTCAGAATATGATATTTCTCTTCAGTATTCTTGTATCTTGTTTATGCACGTTATATCAGTCTAAATGTGTAGCCTACATTCAACCATACTTTCTAGTTACATGCATATTATTGTTATTGCATCAATGAAACAAATAATTTTCTTCCAAAGTGGTCGTGACTATCCATTTACTTTGAGATACATTGAGGAGGCCTGGTTATAAGCACATAGATGTGTTATCACAACTAAAATAAAATAACCTAAAAAATACTTTATTTTTGGATTCGTGTATGTGGAACCAGCGGCCAAATGATTGAAGACCGATATTCTGACGTTTTTTGACATCGCAATGTGAGTTTTTATTAGAGTCAGTATAGCAATGTAACGTTATTGATCTGTCAGTTTTCCTATATAATTCCCTACTTTTCCCACTGACACGGTATAAACAGCTCTGCAGGCTTCACTGTTATGGTACACAGTCAGTACACAACACTATGCTCATCATGTCTTAGCAGGATCAGATGGTGACAGGTGTCCCAGCAGGGTCAGACAGCCAGGGAAGACCAGTCTACAGAGCTGAGGTGAATTTAGCAGTATATTATAACAATCAGTGAATGGATACAAAGTTCCATCTTGAGTTGATGGGTAGGCTACTGTCTGAGATCTGGGAATAATGGTCATTTCAATTATTGAACCATTGATTCTATTATATAATGTATAAATTTACACCAAGGCAATTCTTTGTCATGCCTCTTCTGAGTAGGCTCAGATGGTGACGGGGGTCTCAGCAGGGTCAAGCAGCCAGGGAAGACCAGTATGTGACCGCTGAGGTGAACTTTTTCAGATGCAACACTTTCTTCTCTCGGTGCAGCAAGCACTGGACAAGCCAGAAGCTTCAAAGATTGAAACCATTTTAAGGCAGTCTGACAAACCTCTAAAGTTGATTTCCTAACTGTTTCAAGGGTTGATAGAGGCTTTTCCTGATGACACAAAACTGTGAGGAAGACCTGGGAGACGCTTTTGATGATGATGAATGGATACAGATATGTTTGAATGCCTTCATGTTCATATAATCTCAGACCTAAATTATTGCAGTTTAAGACCATCCATAGAACATACTATATGACAGTTAAACTGAATATCATGCACAGAAATGTAATTCCTCCGCTGGAGTTGTAAAACACAACAGGGGACATATTTGCATATGTTATGATCTTGTGAAGGCTGGCTGATTTCTGGCAAAGACTATGTTCTTTTGTCTCTGCATGTCTACAGATTCTCACTTTCCCTGTTTTTGTTTGCTTGGAAATGTTGATACTGGAGGCTGTTATAAGAAGAAACTGTGTAACCGTAGCATTTATAGTAGCTAAGAAATGCATTGCCATAAAATTGGAAGGTTGGTTATCCTACAACAATGTCACAATGGATGGCAGAAATGTCAAATCATGTTTCACTAGATTTGATTTATTACTAGATTAAGGGTATACTCTGCAACTTTGATAAGGTCTGGGTGCCTTATGGAATACTGTATGACAAAAGGTGTCTGTAATGAAAACATTAGATTTTCTTTAGTCAAGCAGTCACAAATATACCTTTTTTTTTATGGCACACGAGACACCTATCTGATTTGCGCCTGTCTCAGTGGACTAATCCATTGAGGAGGCCACAGGGATGCCACGGTCCAAGAATATGGGGATTGTGGCTCAGACGCATAAGGCACGTCTCTCTCCAGAATGCGCTCTCTCCCGCCATTTAGTGGGTATTCAGTGTTTCATAACTTGATTGTGTGCATTGTTTGCTATGTCTATCAATACCCCATTACAAATAGCACCAGTAGTAGCCTACATTTAACATTAATTCCCATCATTTCTAATCTGCAAGGTTTATTTCTGTTAATGCATTATATATTATTATTAAGGTCATTTACCATTCTCAATGTCAGAGTGGACATGTGTTTTGCAGAACTCATAACCTATACTACACTTGTGAGAAACCAGTTATTGTTTATTTTATTCCTTTTAACGAGTCTTGTCAATTTATTCATCATTTTTTGTTTGAAACTCTCCTGTCAATGTTGAGTAAGGACTCGCACCTGATTAACCATATAGAAGTAGGACTAGTCTACCTAGCCTGCGTGCAAATGTAGGCCTATAAATGTGCCCATTTGGGGATGTCTGATAGTATATCTGATTGTCTTAACTCACCACCACTAATGAGCTGTGGAGCTTCTCAAAGTAAATTTTCTTCACCTCAAACAGCAAGTAAATAAAGTATGTTTTTAGAATCAAATGAGAATGACAATAGTTCCTCAAAGTATTTGAACAATATTTCCATCTCTCTCCCTTTCGATAACCACTCGGCATGAAAGGTGTCACGACCGTCTGAAGAAGCGGACCAATACGCAGGCGTGGACTGCTTTATTCAACCACACATACTAGTGAAGTCCTCTGTAACACTGACAGAAACATGAACAACCCACAACAGTGACACAACATTTAATATGCTCCCAATCAGAGATAACGAGCCGACAGCTGACTGCCTCCGTTGGGAGTCACACGACACCAATCAACGACCTAGAAATAGACACCCAGACTCCCAATGAAATAAGTGACAGACATCAAACATCAACACCCCCCAACACCATACACCCTGCTCACACGTCTGGAGCCAGAGGGAAAGATATAATGGCCTGATCCAGTGGAAACATAATAAAATACCTGACCCAGTTGATAGTTGATACAATGTCTTGAGTTCGTTGCATACAGGTCATGCGTAGACAACATGATTCATAGGATATGTATTTTATCAGGATATTTTCTGCCTGCAGGCTGCAATGTTTTTACGTGTTGGCTTTTTGTAGGCTATTTTTATATAGTTGGCAATGGCAATAAAAGTTACTTTTTTTTATTATTTGTAGATTAACCACAGACAATGATTTTTAGATACAAAGACTATTATAAATTAAAAGATGTTCCACGATAATGTGCATATGAAAATTATAACTGGTATGCAGACTGGTAGAAATGGTAAGAAAAAATGACACGTTTAGAAATGTTGACAAATCGATTGGTCGAAAGAAAAGACTACTCTTGGTTGACCAAGATTATTTTTGGTCGGGTACAGCACTAGCAGAAATGCAGGAAATTAGCATTAGATGCCCCCCCAAAATTTGGGAGGACACCAAGACCCCCTGCCAGGTGTTGTTATTTTTGTTGACTTCTGATATCAGGAAGTCTCCCTGCTATGTAAGATTATGAAACTAACGTTTCACATCAATGATTTTATGTGCTTTACATTTTCTAAAAACTGCCCTTCGGATCTGCTGGAGGTTAAGTCCATATATGACAGGGTTTAAGACAGGTGGTACAACAAGGAATTGTACAGCCATTGCATTACGCATATTTACTGTAATATTTACATTACTATACCACCCTTGCAGAGTGTCAAACAGGGTCACTGTGATGTAAATAACCATTGTTATTAAATGTGGCACACATGTCTGTGTGAACTTAATCCTTCCCTTAGCTGACTTTACACAAGTCCTTACAATCTGACAGTAAGAAAATACAATTAAAAATAACTGTAAAACATGAACACATATTACAAATTTGTTAAAATTCTGGTTGATGGTAATGGGTAAACATGCATGTTTCAGTATAGATGGAACGTCACAGAATATTTTATCAATGCGAGATCCACACAAAGGAATTCTGACGGCTACAATAAGTGCTATGAGTGGTATAAATAAAGGATAACACCAAGCAAATAAGAGTAACTTTCTAACAGTTAAAGATGTCACAATGGTATGGTATAGTAGTGGTCTGCATATTGCCACATACCTATCGTAAGACATCACTGTTAGAGTAGAAATTTCACACAGGAGAGATGTGTATATTACATAGGCTTGAGTAAAACATCCACCATAAGATATCACCTGAACATCTGCCTGAAGGTCGAATAAGAACTTGGGGTAGAAACCAGCAGTTCCATACAATCCATTGACACATAGACTACACAGAAACATATACATAGGCTCATGGAGGCCTTTCTCCTGAATGATTGTTATGATCAGAGTCAGATTCACAGTGATGATGAGAAGGTATGTGATAAGAGACAAGATAAAATAGACCGATTTGTTGTTAAATGTCTCTTGTAAGCCAAAGAGATAAAAGAACTTGACTTGGGTTGAGTTCTCCATAGCTTTTGTTAATTTTCTTCCTTTGGTCAATGCAGCAATTCTTAGTCCTTACAAGGCTTGAGTGTGATGGATGTGAATGAATTCAAGTGTGAATCATTTGATTCTGTTTAGGCTCAGACTAAACACAATAGTTTTAACAAAACAAATTCACATCCTCCCTCAAACTCTTATTCCAAAAAAATTAAGATCCCGATAATGTCTGTACATTATCAGACTTCTGAGGTGTGAAAGAATTGAAGAGACTTGTGTCCATGAAATGTCTTGCTTGACAGAGGGATAGTGCTCCAATTACTTGTCCTGCTAGCCTCTAAATATATCATAGTGTATGCTCACATGGGATTGTAGTTTCAGTGTCAACATGTAACCAATCCATAGAGATGGATCTATATTTAGTTTATAACAAGCAACTCATTTGATTCTATTTACTCTATTGATGTATTAACCCAGCAAACAAGGGACGTCCCAGGCCCGGCGCCACGAGGGTGCAAAAGTGGGCAATGACCCCTTAGTTTGAATATTGTGCCCCCTCAGTTTTGTATCCCTATTCTGTCCCACAATCTGCCCCCTCCGTCATGCCCAACCAATTTGTTGTGTATGCTTCATTCATGCATCTCCCTTGCTCGCATCACACGTACATCATACACGTTTTACCAGTTGAAAAAAAACACATTTTGATTGGCCTTCACAGTAGAAGGCTGGGGTCAATTTACCTTCAAAGTTATGTAGTAAGAAGAACAACAAAAAAAAATCACAGTGCAGCTGGATGGAATTTAGCTAATGTTAACAGTTAGGTAGGTAGCTGATAGCATGATGGATATTAGAAAGTGGCTTCGCCAGGGCACAACGGCAGCATCGGATCAAAGTGTAGGGGAGGGGGAGAAGCCTGCCACAGAGGCCAAGCAGACGTTAATCACAGAGGCCAAGGCTGCCGAGCCAGCAGCAAAGGCACCTGCGCAACTGTCTTGCAGCCTGTTGACATAGGAGGTAACCAACCCGAGGAGGGGCCTGCAGCCGCCAAAACCGAATCTAGCAGCAGCACCGCCAGGATATTACAAGCACCGACACCTCCGTTAGTGCCTGAAGACCTCGGTGATGAGGAGCCAGCGCAGGTTTGTCTGGGGAAATACCCAACCAGCCTTTACTGTGAGAGAAAACGTGCATTTTGTAGCATGTGGTTCAAAGGCAGAGAGTGGCTGGAATATTCCTGCCAGTCAAATGTAGCTTTCTGCTATCCTTGTCGAAAATGTAACATCGGCTCCAATGCTAACGCCGATAAGGCATTCATCCGAACTGGATATAATAACTGGCGACATGCCATTGATAGCAACAAGGGACTGGGGAGGCACGCATCAAGCAAAGAACATTTGAAATGCATGGTACTTTGGACAGAAAGACACGCAAGGAATGCACAGTGAGCGGAAATTTCAACACTTGTGAATTCTGCACACCTTGCAAGAAATCGTTTGTATTTGTCATCGATTGTGGACATTGTGGAATTTCTTGCTGTCAACAAGCTTCCTCTCAGGGGAACTTTGGATGCGATGGATGCAAGAGGGGAGGGGGGCATTGGAATATTCCTGGCGATATTAGATTATACGCTCAGGAAAGACAAGGAACTTGCTAGTGCCTTAAGCACAATTCCCCGCAATGCCACATACACATCTCATGACATCCAGAACGAAATAATTGGGCTCATGAGTGAGGTAGTCACAGAGCAAATTGTAAAGGAAGTAGGTGATTCATGGTACACACTTAAAGTGGATGGGACTAAAGACCCAACCGGGTGTGAGAACATTTCAATTGTATTCCATTACGTGGACGAAAACAATCGTGTTTCTGAGCGGCTACTCTCAATGGCAACGAGTATGTGATGCTTTATCGCTGACTAACTTGGTCCTGTCAGAGCTAACAAATCTTGGCCTTAGCACCGAGAAGATTATTAGTCAATGTTATGATGAGGGCTAGTGTGATGTTTGGTAAACATGGGGGCATGCAAAGGATAGTGCAGGACAAGCTGAATCGGGAAGTGCCGTATGTGCATTGCTTTAACCACCAGCTGCATTGAGTCATAGTGCACGCTATGTCCTCTGAGGGTGCATTGGATGACTTTTTTAATGTGTGTAATTCCCTTTACAAGTTTCTCAGGAAACCAACTGTGGCTGCGCAAAATACGGGAGAGAAACTGAAATGGCTGTTTGAGCAGCGATGGACTGGTCATCTAGCCACGGTGAGTGTCATTATAAAATCTCTGGACAGCATCATCCACCTGCTCAGAGAAATCGAGAGTACCCACACCTACGGTACAGAAGTGCGACTTGAGGCTGTGGGCCTATTGAAATGTCACGCCCTGGCTCTGGGGACTCTTAAATGTTGAGCCAGGGTGTGGAGTCTCTATGTTATAGTTTTCTATGTTTTGTTCTAGATCGTTTAGATCTATGTTGGCCAGGGTGGTTCCCAATCAGAGGCAGCTGTATCTCGTTGCCTCTGATTGGGGACCATATTTAGGCAGTCTGTTTGGCACTAGTCAGTGTGGGATCTTGTTCTGTAAGGTTTGTTTTGTGTTAACCTAGGACTTCACGTATCGTTGGTTTGTTGTTTTTGTTTGTGTGTCAGTACAAATAAAATGTACGCTTATCACGCTGCGCCTTGGTCCGTGTCTTCTGTATACGAGCGTGACAGAAGATCCCACCGACCCTGGATCAAGCAGCGTGACGAGGAGAGAGGATGGACGTGGGAGGAGATGAGAGAGAGTCTGGCTAGAGGGATGGAGGCCATGAGCACGGGGGAGAGACAAGCCCAAAAATTGTTTAGGGGGGGGGGCTCACGCCGTGGACGACGAGGCAGCAGGAGGCCGCGATAGAGCGGTTCAGCCGGTTAGCAGAGGAGGCCGCCAGATTAAGGGGGTCATTGGTGCAGAGGGAGCAGAAGGAAGGTGTAGAGGCACGGCGAGAGGAGCTGGTTAGGCAGCAGAAGGAGCGGGGGTTAATGAAGGAACCCAGTCCCGCTCCTCGCACCAAGCCAGTGGTGCGCGTCGCCAGTCCGGTACGGCCCGTTCCTGCTCCCCGCACCAAGCCAGTGGTGCGCGTCGTCAGCCCAGTCTGGCCCGTTCCTGCTCCCCGCACCAAGCCAGTGGTGCGCGTCGTCAGCCCGGTCCGGCCCGTTTCTGCTCCCCGCACCAAGCCAGTGGTGCGTGTGTCCAGTCCGGCACGGCCCGTACCTGTTCCACCGGTGCCCGGAGCTGGATCCGCCTCCGAGGCGGACTGCCTACCCGGCCCCTACCCTGTTGCGTTTGTGTGGCGCGGTCGCAGTCCGCGCCTTTGGGGGGTACTGTCACGCCCTGGCTTTGGGGACTCTTAAATGTTGAGCCAGGGTGTGGAGTCTCTATGTTATAGTTTTCTATGTTTTGTTCTAGATCGTTTAGATCTATGTTGGCCAGGGTGGTTCCCAATCAGAGGCAGCTGTATCTCATTGTCTCTGATTGGGGACCATACTTAGGCAGCCTGTTTGCACTAGTTTGTGTGGGATCTTGTTCCGTAAGGTTTGTTTTGTGTTAACCTAGGACTTCACGTATCGTTGGTTTGTTGTTTTTGTTTGTGTGTCAGTACAAATAAAATGTACGCTTATCACGCTGCGCCTTGGTCCGTGTCTTCCGTATACGAGCGTGACATGAAAGCTGTTTCCGAGCCGAGCTTCAGATTCATTGCCTTCATGGTCCACAAAGTCCTCAGCCTGCTCGACCCCCCTAACAAGTTACTTCAGGCTCAAGCAACTGATCTGTACACTGGCATCCGAGTCGTCCGCAGTGCCCACAATTGTGTGAAAAAACTGCAACGTGACAGTGAGTTTGATGAGTTATGGGAGAAATACAAACACATGGACACCCCCTCTCCAAGCAAACGGCAAAGAGTAGTGAGTAGTAATCTGAAAGAATATGTGGTTGAAACAACAATGGGCCAGCAAGAAGAGGATAATGAGAGGGAGTGCTGTACTGGGAGAAATGTCAGCAAGATTTAACAAACGAAACAGCCAACTTGTTGAGGCCCTGTGTGCCTTGCACCCAGAGAATGAAACCTTTATGGATGTGGAAAAGGTGAAACCACTGCTGGACTTAATCTCAGGAGACTTTGTGAAAGCTGAGTTTACTGTCGCACGCCAGTTTCTGCAGACTGAAATCGCCCGATCAGGAGAAGAAAAATGGACTACGCAGAGCATTTTGGATAGATACTCCGGGCCTCTAACAGTAATGCCTACTGTGATAATGGCATTGAAGCTAGGATTAACATTTGGAGAATCCAGGGCAACTTGCGGGAACTATTTTTCAGCATTGAAAAATGTATTCAGTGAGCACAGATGGAGCATGTTGCACAGGAGGAAAGCGCAGCTGATTCAACTGGCATTTGAGAGGGATCTTACAAGCAAATTCCGTGGGGAGTGGAACGAGAGACTGCTGAGGAGCTTCAACACAGCATCAAGGCGGCTACTACTCTTTTGAATCTGGGTAAGAACAGGCAGCCTGGCTGGGATTGTATTATTTTGTTATTTGCTAGTGTAGTATCTGAACAATTTATAGCTTTGGCTGAGGTTTTCATATTGTTGGTTAAATGAACTTTACTCTACTTTGCTGAAACATCTGGAAAGTATTACTATAGGGGCCCCCTAAAACAGAGGAGATTCGGATGTGTAAAGGCCAGGGATTGGTCTATCTAAAACCACCCATCTTATGTTACATAGGATATAAATACAATGTTTGAACAAAGGACGAGGAGAATAATCATTTTTAGATTGGGTTAGTTGTTCTCCGGATTTCTGCAGAAGTCTGTAAATTGATGCTGAAAATCTTTGATATAATAAACCATTATAATCAGAGTTCAGTGTCCGCGGATTTCTTGTCAACACAGCATATCAGCATCGTTGTCTCGACACCACATTAATGGCGACAAGGATTTTTGGGACGTGTTGCGTCTCTTCAGCGTTCCAT
Organism: Coregonus clupeaformis; assembly: GCF_020615455.1. Taxonomy (NCBI): domain Eukaryota; kingdom Metazoa; phylum Chordata; class Actinopteri; order Salmoniformes; family Salmonidae; genus Coregonus; species Coregonus clupeaformis. The sequence continues at coordinate 54,819 of NW_025535297.1, read as the reverse complement.
TCATGGGCTACGAAGTGACTCCCGCTCAAGACGCCGGCAGATAAGGTGAGCTTTCTCACAACTTTGGGCGCTGGTCAGTTCGTGTGGCTGTGTGTGTGAGTTGGGGGGACGCACCGTGACGGACCTGTGTGTGCCGTGCTGTTTGCTGTGTGATAGGTTTCCGTTCTAAATTTCTACCTTTGTTTGCGTTGAAAACAACGCAAACAGGGGGGAGTGTCTATAGGAATTGATAGCACTGGGCACAGGGATATTTGGAAAGGAGTGTCCAGGAATAAGACAAGGAAATAAGGAAAAATGTATACTGTTAGGACGTCGCTGAACTACGGAAGCCCTCAAACGAGGCGATCATTAAGATAGGCCAAAAAATCCTGTCAATTCACTAGGTTGATATTCGGGTCAGTTCTGGGAACTGGAGATTGTAGAATATACATTCAATTGCATGTTACCTCTCGAAGTATATGTTCGATGTAGCCTCTCATTGAATATATGCAACTCAAGGTAGCAGAAATTTAGGAAGGAATATAAAGGAAATAGGAGTGACGGAAGCATGCGGTATGAATGGATGCATTCTTTTCATGTGTATGTGTGAAAGAGAGCCTATGCGTGTTTGTACATGGGGAGGTCTCTGCTGTGTTCAGCTGTGTGTCGACTCATGCTATGATAAGATTTATGTTAGAGATATATACATATATATGTTTTGGTTGAGAACAGGGGTTTTAGTTTTTTGTAAGGAAATGTGTTAGTTACGGTTAAAACCTTATGAGTCTCTATTTGAGAGAACGTTTTTAAAACATTGTTAAAAACTATGAGCCCCCCGGGAGGACTTACGGTTAAAACCTTATGAGTCTCTATTTGAGAGAACTTTTTTAAAAACACCCTGGGAGGGAGTTTTGATTGCATAGAGATGATTTGTAATGGATAAGAAATTAACTATAAATCTGCAGATTAGAATAAGTGAAGATAGTAAAGATAAAAATCTTCGAAGTAGGATTTGTGTTTTGTATTGGTTTGTGCGTTTTGTTCAGTGTTACTGTTTGTCTGTGTTGGAAAAAACGGAGAGAAAGCTGGTCTGTCTACTGTCTGCTGTTTGGAGAGAGTTGCTTGCGGGAGCTCCTCTCACCATGACATCGCACTAGCAAATGAGCTGCGCATGCGTGGGATTTTATGAGTTTATAGTTACACAGAGCAAATATGCCACTCCCCTGCCTGCACTGAGCTGCTGGGAGACGCAGACTTAGAGCTGAAAAAGAAGGAGGGGGAGACTTACACACGAACAAAGTATTCTGTTTGTTAAATCGGCTGTTGCTTAATTATGAAACTATTTGATTGAGATCCATTGAATTTATAAATAAGAGTTATGTTGACGGATTTAAAAAAAATAAAAAAAATAAAAAAACATATATAATTGCGCTATTTATAATATTCCTGAGTTAAGCTGTTTGCTTATTTCTTAGCGCAAATGTGAACATAGGTATGTCTAAAAGGGTATTGTATGGTTGAAATAACCCAGTGAGTGCATAAAAGACTAAATTCTTGTCTGTTTCTTTTGTTCTCCTATGATGTGAGAAACGAGAAGGAGGAGACAGAGAGAGAGGAAGTGCTGACCAGTGTGTGTGCTTCCCCGGATCCAGTCCAATTAAGGCCAGTACTGTTCTATCCACAAAACCTAATTTCCCTAACAGGATATAATAGATACATTGTGTATGCGTAGAATATTTCATGTTGTGACAATTTTACAGGGACTTGGCAACAGACTGATCAATAGATGTAATTGAGAATTGCACATTAGGGTTTTTGTGCATGAGTTGTTTTGATTAGAGTTGTGTTGGAAATCCAGCACTGACATTATTCTGTAAAATTAAGGTAATTGGGTGCTTATTAAGCAATTGGTTTGTGGGTTCTGTAGTGTTGCTGGATTACAGGTCTTTCTTTTTTGGATTGCTCTGAAGTTGACTAGTTTCCTTTACTTTTCCTGATTGGATGTGGTAAGACTGCCACTAATCAATAATTTGGTAAAATAAAAATTAATTAATAAATTAATAATTAAAAAAAAATATATATATATATATATAAATATATTGATGAATTAATAAATTAATAAATTAATTAATTAATTAATTAATTTCAATAAAAAATATATATATAACAAATATAACAAATAAAAATAGGAGGGAATGATAAGCTACATAGCTTAAAGTTTTTGGGGTTTACTAATTAATTGGTTTAAAATAATAATAATAATAATAATAATAATAATAATAATAATAATAATGATAATAATAATAATAAAATAATTCTCAATAAAGGAATATAAAAGAGTGGTTACAATGGGGAAAAAGGACATCAAAACAATGAAAGTAATTACTCCTGTTGATGTAGTACAAAATAGTAATCCTCTAGTTAAAGCTATTGCAAGGTTATCTGGAAAATGGAATAAACGTTGGCCTGACATTGAACAACCATGGCCAGTGGAAGGGACTCTTAACCCAGTCGTCATCAAGATAATGCAAGTGCTTGTGTCGACATTTAAGGCAGATCAAAAGAAGGGGAAAAAAAGGGGAACAACGTAAAGAAAAGAGACAAAGAGAGCTGGGTGTTCTTAAGTTGTTTGAAAATGAGGAACAAAATCTGATAAAAGATACAAAAGATAAAAGAGACAGAGGTATAGGGAAAATGGCAAAAGAGGCGAAGGTAACAGAAAAACTAATGGCAGAAGTCAATACACCTTTCTCACATAAGGATTCAACAAAAAGACCCCCACCTTACGAGGAAGAAGTAGAGTTTAAGGACGTCTATCCTCAGCTTCCAATGATCATTCAGGAGGGTGATTATTGCATCAGATATGAAGATGAACGAATAATAGAGAGAGGACAAGCAGAAACAACCATAAAGATGAATCCAAACTCCAAAAGTAAGAAGAAAATGACATGTCTGGAAACTAAGGGTAGAGTGAGGTTCAGGAGGATGGAATTTGAAGAAGATGATGAAGATGATGATCAGAGTGATTCAGAAGAGATCATGGGTGGATATGACCCTGTGATCAGACGGAGGTTGGCTAGAGTAGAAAGAAGGGGTGATGAAAGTTGGAAGGAGAAGGATACAAGAGATCCGAGCTCTGATTAAAGTCAAGATGAAGACAGCGATAAAGATTTGAAGATTAAAGGTGCTTCATGTTCAAGAGGATTTTATTCTACAATGACTAGCACAGAAGAAATAGAAAGAGATATAGACCGATGCATATCATGCTTGGATAAGGCGAATAATTTAAAAGAAGTAAGAAAACTGGAAGAACAACTCAAGAAGCTGAAGATACAGAAGGAGAAACTGCTGAAAAAAGAATCTCAAAAATTCCAGAGGAAATACATATTGAGGCCAAGAAAAGGGAGCACAAGTAAGAAGATGATGCCAGTGATAATTCGAGGACAGAACCTGGAGTATAAGCCTTTGCAGAATATCGATATGTCAGATATACTTGAGAAGCTGCCTACTCTTCAAGATGGAGCATATCCTTGGATTTCAAAGTTGGAAGAAATTACGGTGGGAACACAGTCTGCCATAGGAGACATTAAGATACTTTTGGCTAATCTCCTTGGGATTCCAGGTATGGAAGACATTTTTCAGAGAGCTGGACTTCATCGATATGTGGGGACTGCGGTGAATGATCCTGAATTGTTGGCTGCAAATAGAAATCGACTGTGGAGAGCACTGAAAGATACGTTTCCAACAAATGTGCATCCTGACAACATTCTGATTGACCCACTAGGACAACAAGAAAATCAGAGAGCCTATGTGTCAAGAGTTCATCAAGTGTGGAGAAATATTACCAGAAATGATCCAGATGTGAGTCAAATAGAGCAGTCAATTTTGCGAGCTAAACTGCAGATGGGACTGCCCTCACCAGTAAGGAGCAAACTGGCAGAGGTGGTTGGACTTGGAAGCATGACAAAAGGTGTCTATACAGATCATATAGCCCATCAAGTGGATCTGTACCGGAAAAAGGAACACAACCAGAAAGAACAGGACCAAGAAACTCTCCAAAAACTCAATCAAATACAACTGGAGGAGAAGAAGAAGGAGAAGAAATAGGCTTTGGTTATGCAGAATCAGTGTTCATCAAATCAACAATCACTGCCACAGCTTCAACCGAACCAGTTCCAACCGCAATTGTACCAGCCACAACTAGTGGTACAAGTTGTTTCATATTCATAGACAGTTTCTGGACAGACACAGGATTGAAGAGGACGAGAAGGCTTAGGAAGAGGAAGAGGAGGAAGATTTAAGCAATACTTCCAGCAATCTTCAGAAGTGTGTTATAATTGTGGACAGGTTGGTCACTTTGCCCGTGAGTGTAATGGGCCAGGAGGAAACACAAGAGGGAATTTCAGAGGAAGATACAGGGGCCAGTCAAGATCATTTGGAGGACCGGTGAACCCTTATAGGGGCCCGGAGCAAGGATTCTAGAGGTGCCCAGAAGATCCGAAAGGGGGGTGTCAGCTGGTAGCATCAGGACCGGAAAAAGATCCAACAATTGAGGTGAAAGTAAACAACCGACCATTGGAAGTGATGGCGGATAGCGGAGCTGCTTTCACCTGTGTTCAGCCTAAAGATGCTACACATCTTCCTATGTCCAATCAACTAATTAGGACAATCGGATTTGAGGGAGTGAAACAGCTGATTCCTCTTACGGAACCAATTAAGCTCTGCTATAAAAATCAGAAAATTACAATACCCATACTGGTATCAGAACATACACCTATTGCATTGTTGGGAAGAGATGCATTGTGTAGATTGAATTGTACAATAAAATGTACGCCAGACGGGTGTCTGGTAGAAGTGCCAAAAGAAAAGTTTTACCAATTGTTGATGACGACAGAGATTGACTCTTCTTCAGTATTTTGGATTGGAAATCTCAGTGCAGATTTTTTGAAGCAGGCTAAGATATGGGAGAAATTCATTGTGGCAAACATGCCAGGTGCGAGGCTTCCAGAATATCCATTTCATTGTACGCTCAAGTATTTCAAGAATGCTGCCCAATCGAACTCAGAGGAATGGTTGAGTCATCAACCAAAGAAAGTTCAACTCAGCTCATGTTGCATAATTTTAGGACAACAAGGAGCAGCTATAAAGATAAACACAGACGATTATCTGGATAAAGAATTTGAGATTGAGAAGAGTGTGCCACATGTGACCTTGTTGGTTTCTGAAGGCTATGAGCAGAAGCATATAGGAGAAATGATGACAGAAGTAGAGAAAGCTGTTTTCGTACCAATGAAAGAGAATTTGGCGATTTGGAGGAGTGAAGATCAGCGATTTCTCAAAATCATGATTTCGGCTCAAGGACAAGGACAGCCACAAGCTGTACGGATGACACATGAATCTATTTGCAGTGTGAAGATGGATTCAGACCCTATGAAAGAGGAGATGTTGCAACAAGTTCCAGAAGGTTTGTGGTCTCAACACAGTGCCGATATTGGACTTGTGAAATCAGCCCAACCGGTGAAAGTTGAACTTCGACCAGGAGCCAGACCTCCTTGGAAGAATCAGTATCCATTGAAAGATGAAGCAATCCAAGGGATTGAACCACAAATTGTAGGACTTTCGAAAGCAAGTGTTTTGAAGACAACAAAAAAAATCCTCAGAGTAACAAGCATTTGTTGCCTTTGAAGAAACCTGATGAGACTTATCGTATGGTTCATGATTTGAGAGCAGTGAATGAAGTAGTAACTGATTTTCCAGCAGAAGATTTGATAGGGATAGATCAGATATTGCAAAGCACTGTCATTCAGTATGTGGATGATATAATTATATGCTCACAGAATAAGGAAAGGTGTCATAAAGACTCAATTAAATTGCTACAGGTATTGGTAGAAAAGAGGCATGTGCAACCAAGCGAAAAGAAGCTAAGTGGGTTGCCAAGTTCTTGTGTATAGAAGTCATAAGCAGGTGGGGATTTCCCGATCGAAATATCCTCAGATAGTGGGAAAGAGTTTGGTGGATAAATCAGTTAAATTCATTTTTTTTTTTATAAGAATATTGGAAAAATTGGGAAAAAGGTCAGACTAAAATGTTATGAAAACTAGGGTTGAAGTAACTCTAGGAAATTTTGAATATCTGATTGTGTGATAATTTTCGCATTTCTTTGCATTTTGTTGTGATATTTAGTATTTTCTTATGAATCAAAGGGGGGAAATGGAATGTGATTCATTTTATATATCATTTTATATATCATTTTTATATTATTGTTGATATTGATGTTTTAATTTGCATGTGTTGCTTTGCAAAAAGATACTGGTTGGTGTTTTCTTTTCTTCCAGAAGCATATGGGGGAATGTGTAGAGGGGATTCAAATACTCAAACATGGACAATATGAAGGGACTGGAGGAAGTTGAACAAGGACGGTGTGGAAATGTTCAGATTCCATCATCGACGTTGCATTGAAAGTCGACGCCGCTGAGGAGACGCTGCTGGACTACATTTCAGTGTCTGCAATGATTTATATACATATTTGCATGTGTAATACATAATTTGTCTCATATTCTTTCTGTACACATTTTTTGAAGAATGATGTTTTCTGTTGTTGGGTACATGTGGGGACCTCAGATGTTTTTGTTTTTTTCGTGGATGCTTAGGGATATTGGGTCTAGGCAGGGACAGAGAGAATCCACAGGAGGGTCCGATGGGTCGACCAGCCTGTATGTGGACAAGTTTGATTGTACTTTGTTTTCTGAGGCTTTCATGTATATTCAATTGCGTCATAGCTTAAAATGCATTGATAAAGATTTATAAATTGATCTGGAGTACTTAGGTGGTCGCCTGGGGCAGAGGGGCCGTGAGAGAATTTTCCTGTCTTGATTGATTGATGGATATTTGGAAAGAAAGCTGCCAGATAGGTTTTTCGCTCTCACACTCCATAGAAATGTGTTCAGACTCCATAGAAATGTGTTTACACTCCATAGAAAAATGTGTTTACACTCCATAAATTTTGTTTTATTGCTAAAGTTACTCAAGAAGAAAAATTGTTATTTGTCATAATCCTATTCTTTTTGTTTTCGAAACTTAATTAGTCTCGAAGGGGGGAAATATGTAGTATCTGAACAATTTATAGCTTTGGCTGAGGTTTTCATATTGTTGGTTAAATGAACTTTACTCTACTTTGCTGAAACATCTGGAAAGTATTACTATAGGGGCCCCCTAAGACAGAGGAGATTCGGATGTGTAAAGGCCAGGTATTGGTCTATCTAAAACCACCCATCTTATCTTACATAGGATATAAATACCATGTTTGAACAAAGGACGAGGAGAATAATCATTTTTAGATTGGGTTAGTTGTTCTCCGGATTTCTGCAGAAGTCTGTAAATTGATGCTGAAAATCTTTGATATAATAAACCATTATAATCAGAGTTCAGTGTCCGCGGATTTCTTGTCAACACAGCATATCAGCATCGTTGTCTCGACACCTTTTGGAAATGCGTGGCAAATGTCAGAAATAGGCGTAGATGTGATTTTCTTTATTGCCGTTGCTGCCAAGTCTACTGCTTGATTTCTGTGAGTGATTGGATTGGAAATGTTTGGTTTATAATATAATCGTATTGTTTTAAATGTTGTTTTATATGGTAGAAGAGGTGCTTTGCATTACATTGATGAGGGTGGGCAGACCTTGACCAATGGTTGAGTAACGATGTAGCTATAGTGTTGCCATAAACAACTCGTTGCTATGGAATACTAATTTCTCTGTTATCGTACACAGCGTAGTACGGCACTCTTGTGGGAAGACAGCTTGGTAGCTGCATCCAAGCTGCATTGTACCGATAAGTTGTGGTAGTGCATTGTACATTATTGTTTGCTTTCCGCGATAGGAAATGCATTGTATGGCATGAGGAAGTGTTATTACGGTAAAGAGCAATTGGATTGATGGGTATTGTGATGTAGCTCTGTAGCGTTGTCATAACTTGCAATTCCTCGAGCCGGTTATGAATTGTCCATGTTTGTAAAGCGATGCAGTAGCCTGTATTCTTGCAGCAAGACAGCCGTGCGTGGCTGCAAATACATTGTGTGTAATTGTACTATCGATTATTATCCATCCTGTGTTATCAGCAAGCGAAAATAGTTGTGCCCTCTTAGTCATTTCTGATGGCCCCTTGCCGAGTTAATCCTGCCGCCGGGCCTGGGACGTACTAAGGACATTCGGCAGCGTTCCCATTAGGTCCATTTAAGGCAGTGTTGCTCTAGCACTACATAGCTGATTCAAATAATCAAAGCTTGATGATTAGTTGATTATTCGAATCAGCTGTGTAGTGCTAGGCCAAAAGCCAAAACGTGCACCCCTTGCGGTCCCCAGGTCAAAGATTGGGAACTGCTGCGTTAAGTATTTCAGCGAGACGTCATCTCACTGATGATTGTTCAATAGTCAGAACTTTGTAGGAACATTAAAACATGGCATTAACCTCGGGATCATAAGAGGGCGTTCAGTACAGATACCGGTTTGGTCGAAGTATAACGTTATGATAAGGTAAACAGAACAAAAATGTAAATATAACATGCAACAATTTAAAGGATTGTACTGAGTTACAGTTCATTTAAGGAAATCAGTCAATTGAAATAAATTAATTAGGCCATAATCTATGGATTTCACATGACTGGAAATACAGATAAGCATCTGTTGGTCACTGATACAGTACCTTAAAAAAAAGGTAAGGGTATGGATCCTAAATCCAGTCAGTATCTGGTGTGACCACAAATTGCCTCATCCAGAGCGACACATCTCCTTCGCGTAGAGTTGATCAGGCTGTTGATTGTGGAATGTGGAATGTTGTCCCACTCCTCTTCAATGGCTGTGTGAAGTTGCTGGATATTGGCAGGAACTGGAACATGCTGTTGTACATGTTGATCCAGATTAATCCAAACATGCTCAATGGGTGAGATGTCTGGTGAGTATGCAGACCATGGAAGAACTGGGACATTTTCAGCTTCCAGAAATTATGTACAGATCCTTGCGACATGGGGCCATGCATTATCATGCTAAAACTTGAGGTGATGGCGGCGGATGAATGACACGACAATGGTCCTCAGGATCTCGTCATGGTATCTCTGTGCATTCAAATTGCAATCGATAAAATGCAACTGAGTTAGCTGTCCGTTGCTTATGCCTGCCCATACCATAACCCCACCACCACCATGGGGCACCCTGTTCACAACATTGACATCAGCAAACTGCTTGCCCACACGATGCCATACACGTGGTCTGCAGATATGAGGTCGGTTGGACCTATATCCAAATTCTCCAAAACGACGTTGGAGCCGGCTTATGGTAGAGAAATTAACATTCAATTTTCTGGCAACAGCTATGGTGGACATTCCTGCAGTCAGCATGTCAATTGCACCCTCCCTCAAAACTTTAGACATCTGTGGCATTTTGTTGTGTGACAAAACTTCACATTTTAATGTGGCCTTTAATTGTCCACAGCACAAGATGCACATGTATAATTATCATGCTGTTGAATCAGCTTCTTGATATGCCACACCTGTCAGGTGGATGGATTATCTTTGCAAATGCTCACTAACATGGATGCAAACAAATTTGTGCACCAAATTTGAGAAAGTAAACTTTTAGTGTGTTTGGAAAATCTCTGGGATCTTTTATTTCCTCTCATGAAACATGGGACCAACACTTTACCTGTTGCGTTTATATTTTTGTTCAGTGTATTCATCCATGAGACGTTCAATGACCACAAGGAGATGTTTCTTGATGGTCAAAGGGATGTCACATGATGGTACTTTTTAGGATGTTCTCAGGACTTCATTTTACTAGTCTTCAGAATTTCACGAGATGGTCCCAAGGGAACGTTCTCTGGGGAACCTTTGTCTAGTTCCCTGTAAGTTACTAGGACTTCACCGAGGACCATGTCAGGACCTTTTTAGGACATTCTCAATACTTTGATTTTACTAGTCATTAGGATGTTACGTGAAGGTCCCAAGGGAATGTTTTCTGGGGCACCTTTGTATAGTTCCCTGTAAGTTACCAGGATGTCACTGAGGACCACATCAGTACCATGTCAGGTACTTTTTAGGGCGTCCTCAGGACTTGATTTTACTAGTCTTCAGGACATTGGGTGATGGTCCCAAGGGAACATTCTCTGGGGGACCTTTGTCTAGTTCCCTCTGAGTTACTAGGACATCACTGAGGACCATATCAGGACTTTCTTAGGACGTTCTCAGGACTTTAATTTTAATAGTAATTAGGACGTGATGGTCCCAAGGGAACGTCCCTGCAAATAACAATAAGTCGTTAGGATGTCCCTGGAATGTCACAAACTGGTCTTCCAAGGTGGTCAGGACATTGTGTCATGGGCTCCTGGAGGTTTTGTCTAGTTCCCGGTTTGTCCAGGGGATGTTTTTAAGACGTTCTTCGGATGTTGTGAAATGGTCCCGTGGAGGTTACTTTCTAGTTCCTGGATTGTCCCAGGGAAGTCTCCGAGGACTTTTTTAGGATGTTTTGGGGAATTTGTGTCATGGTCCCCTTCAGGTTTTTGCCACGAGATGGTCCCAGCTCTCCCAAACCATTATAAGTAAAATAATTAAATGGTATGGGGTTTTAAGGTAAGTCGTACGCTGTTCAGCTAAAATAGGGTACAAACCTTTCATCAGTTACAATATGATTACATTTTACATTATTACTTGTGTATTTTTAACATAGCTGAGATTTACTTTGAAGTGCAAAGTGTAGGAATAAAAGTGAAATGAGTCATTGACATAGACACGTTGGAATAGCAGGAACATTGGAATGCTATGAATGAAGAGGTTGTGAGTTCAAATCCCAGGTGAGGACATGTTTGTAAAAATTACTGTATAAATGAACATGCACAATGTAATCATGTACAGTATGTCAAATACGTAAGTTGAAAACATTATATGGTAAAAGCACTGTGTGTGGCGATGTGTCCCTAACATTGGCAAAAGACAAAGAGCTGTGAATGGATCAGTGGTTCACAAATCAGGGACTTGATGGGCTTGGCAACAGTAGAAAGGGGTGATGGGTAATGAAACTAGGGTATGAATGCCCTGTGAATAATGTTTTTGGGGGGAGGGGGTGGAGAACATTTCTTTCATCAAGTGACGTCCCCGGGAATAACCGGGAACTAGACAAAAGATCCAGGGGACCATGACACAATGTCCCAAGAATGTCATAAAAACGCAGTGGCGAACCGTGACTATTGAACCTAGGCCTTCAGCGGGAACAAAGATCTTCCAATAGCCTATGTTGTATCAAACCAAGAAATCTAGAAAAATAACAGACAACATAGCATCACTTAATGCGCTGAAATCCGAAGGGGCTGGCCAGCAGAGATAGGTGGGATGGGATGAGGGAAACCGAGGGTTGGAATCTAGAACTGGAGATGAGTGAGAGTGAAGATGCTGAGTGAGGGGTAAAATGACAGTTAAAAAAATTAACAAATACAAAACCAAAATCAAAACATGACACTAAAAAGGAAGATTGTTACATCCAATGCCTGGGCTGTTTGCTCCTGTGGGTCGCTCTGGATGGGCGCATCTGCTAGATGACTAAAATGTAATGTAAATGTTGAGAAGCTTCACTGCAGGTGAATTGTACGTTTAAAAGTAAATAAAAATAATAATTGCAACATCATCCACCTTGAAGTTGATAACAATTGCTGCTGCAGTTGTCATCGCCATCGTCACACTATTAAAACACATGCTAGCTACTAGTGTGGGAAGATTACCGCTTACTATTGCCATTCGTTTTTTTTGTTCCGTTTCCACCCATTGCAAGTCAAAATGTTGTTGGTTTTTTCCACTCTCAGTCCACAATTCTGCTCTAATACAGTTGAATTGCAGGGAAAGGGGATACCTAGTCAGTTGCATAACTGAATGCATTCAACCAAATTATGTCTTCCCATTTAACCCAACCCCTCTGAATCTACGTCATAAAAATTATTGAAAACATTAATTTGAAATTAAAACTAAAACCCGGAATGAACCGGGAACTACACAAAACCTCCAGTGGAGCATGACACAACCTCCTGACCACTTTAGGCGACCATTTCGTGATGCTCCAGGGACGTCCTAACGATAAATTGTTGTTTGCAAGGACCCAATCCAAACATCTGCCAGCAGAATATCATTTTTCACCCCAATTCTGAATACTGTATAAAACCAGAATGGTTCTAAAACAGAGCCTTGGGGAACACCATATTTAATTGGTGAATTATAAAGATCAGATACCTAATATTACATAAAACATTCTCAGTGACAATACATGATAAACTTTATGCCGTTTTTTAAATAATCTTTGGGCTACAGAGAAACTATGCCAAAATGCCACATATTTGTATAGTCAATTATAGCAACTTAAAAAACACATAATTCAATTTTACAAAAATAAACAATCATGTTATGTTTTAGGGTTAAGGCCTAGTTCCCTTTTACAAGCCTGCCTGGTTTTAATTATCCTAAAGCCATACATAATAGGATTGAAAAGCGGTGGACATATTAGAAAATAAACAAAATAAAGTGTGACGTATAGGTGGAAGATGTGCAGTGTTATAACTGCCTTGTAGAATCACTAATAAACAGTCAATGGAGAAGTTCAGCAAAGAGGCTATATGTGGTGTACAGGTGTTAAACGCTTTCTGTTTCGTCTCTTTTGAAGACTTCAAACATATTTCTAGAATTCTTACCTATGAGTATATGTTAGGAAATATAGTACAAGCCAAAGAAATCACAGTTTAAACAAACCCCATATAATATTTTAGAGTAATATTTGTGGGTGGGTGGGGAAGACATTGCAAATAGTCCAGGTAACCATTTCATTAGCTGTTCAGGACTCTTATGGCTTGGGGGTGGAAGCTGTTAAGAAGCCTTTTGGACCTAGACTTGGCGTTCCGGTACCGCTTGCCGTGCGGTAGCAGAGAGAACAGTCTAGGGTGGCAGCAGTTGTTGACTATTTTTAGGGCCTTCCTCTGATACCGCCTGGTATAGAGGTACTGGATGGCAGGAAGCTTGGCCCAAGTGATGTACTGGGCTCTACGCACTACCCTCTGTAGTGCCTTGCGGTCAGAGCCTAAGCAGTTGCCATACCAGGCAGTTATGCAACTGGTCAGGATGCTCTCGATGGTGCAGCTGTACAACTTTTTTAGGATCTGAGGACCCATGCCAAATCTTTTCAGTCTCCTTAGGGGGAATCGTCTTTGTCGTGCCCTCTTCACGACTGTCTTGGTGTGTTTGGACCATGATAGTTTGTTGGTGATGTGGACACCAAGGAACTTGAAGCTCTCAACCTTTTCCACTACAGCCCCATCGATGAAAATGGAGGCGTACTTGGTCCTCCTTTTCCTGTAGTCCACAATCATCTCCTTTGTCTTGATCACGTTGAGGGAGAGGTTGTTATCCTGGCACCACACGGCCAGGTCTCTGACCTCCTCCCTATAGGAGGTCTCATCATTGTCGGTGATCAGGCCTACCACTGTTGTGTCGTTGGCAAACTTAATGATGGTGTTGGAGTCATGCCTGGCCATGTAGTCATCGGTGAACAGGGAGTACAGGAGGGGACTGAGCACGCACCACTGAGGGGCTCCCATGTTGAGGATCAGCGTGGCAGATGTGTTGTTACCTGCCCTTACCATCTGGGGGCTGGCCCGTCAGGAAGTCCAGTATCCACTTGCAGAGGGAGGTGTCCTTAGCTTAGTGATGAGGTTTGAGGGCACTATGGTGTTGAGCGCTGAGCTGTAGTCAATGAATAGTATTCTCATGTAGGTGTTCCTTTTGTCCTGGTGGGAAAGCCAGTATGGAGTGCAATAGAGATTGCAAATTGGAATGGGTCTAGGGTTTCTGGGATAATGGGGTTGATGTGAGCCATGACCAGCCTTTCAAAGCACTTCATGGCTACCGACGTGAGTGCTACGGGGCGGTAGTCATTATTTAGGCAGGTTACCTTCGCTTCCTTGTGCACAGGGACTATGGTGGTCTGCTTGAAACATGTACTGTAGGTATTAAAGACTTGGTCAGGGAGAGGTTGAAAATGTCAGTGAAGACACTTGCCGGTTGGTCAGCGCATGCTCTGATCACACGTCCTGGTAATCCGTCTGGCCCCACGACCTTGTGAATGTTGACCTGTTTATATGTCTTGCTCACATCGGCTACGGAGAGCGTGATCACACAGTTGTCCGGAACAGCTGGTGCTCTCTTGCATGCTTCAGTGTTGCTTGCCTCGAAGCGAGCATAAAAGGCATTTAGCCCGTCTGGTAGGCTCGCGTCACTGGGCAGCTCGCGGCTGGGTTTCCCTTTGTAGTCCGTAATAGTTTGCAAGCCCTGCCACATCCGACGAGCGTCAGAGCCGGTGTAGTAGGATTCAATCTTAATCCTGTATTGATGCTTTGCCTGTTTGATTGTTCGTCTGAGGGCATAGCCGGATTTCTTATAAGTGTCCGGATTAGTGTCCCGCTCCTTGAAAGCGGCAGCTCTAGCCTTTAGCTCAGTGCAGATGTTGCCCTGTAATCCATGACTTCTTGTTAGGATATGGACGTATGGTCACTGTTGGGACGATGTCGTCGATGCACTTATCGATGATGCTGGTGACTGACGTGGTATACTCCTCTCTGCCATTGGATGAAACCCGGAACATATTCCAGTCTGTGCTAGCAAAACAGTCCTGTAGCGTAGCATCTGCATCATCTGGTACTTCCTGCTTTAGTTTTTGCGTGTAAGCTGGAATCAGGAGGATAGAATTATGGTCAGATTTGCCAAATGGAGGGCGAGGTTTTTACGGGTCTCTGTGTGTGGAGTAAAGGTGGTCTAGAGTTTTTTTCCCCTCTCGTTGCACCTGTGACATGCTGGTAGAAATGAGGTAAAACTGATTTAAGTTTGCCTGCATTAAAGACCCCGGCCACTAGGACTACCGCTTCTGGATGAGCGTTTTCTTTTTGCTTATGGCCTTACTCAGCTCGCTGAGTGTGGTCTTAATGCCAGCATCGGTTTGTGGTGATAAATAGACGGCTATGAAAAATATAGATGAAAACCCTCTTGGTAGATAGTGTGGTCTACAGCTTATCATGAGGTACTCTACCTCAGGCGAGCAATACCTCGAGACTACCTTAATATTGGACATTACATTTTACATTTTAGTCATTTAGCAGACGCTCTTATCCAGAGCGACTTACAGGAGCAATTAGGGTTAAGTGCCTTCTTTTTTTTTGGGGGGGGGTAGAAGGATTACTTTATCCTATCCCAGGTATTCTTTAAAGAGGTGGGGTTTCAAATGTCTCCGGAAGGTGGTGAGTGACTCCGCTGTCCTGGCGTCGTGAGGGAGCTTGTTCCACCATTGGGGTGCCAGAGCAGCGAACAGTTTTGACTGGGCTGAGCGGGAACTATGCTTCCGCAGAGGAAGGGGAGCCAGCAGGCCAGAGGTGGATGAACGCAATGTCCTCGTTTGGGTGTAGGGACTGATCAGAGCCCGAAGGTACGGAGGTGCCGTTCCCCTCACTGCTCCATAGGCAAGCACCATGGTCTTGTAACGGATGCGAGCTTCAACTGGAAGCCAGTGGAGTGTGCGGAGGAGGGGGGTGACGTGAGAGAACTTGGGAAGGTTGAACACCAGACGGGCTGCGGCATTCTGGATGCGTTGTAGGGGTTTAATGGCACAGGCAGGGAGGCCAGCCAACAGCGCACCATCTGTTATTGACAAATAGACACACACCCCCACCCCTCGTATTACCAAACGTAGCTGTTTTGTCCTGAAGATGCACGGAAAACCCAGCCAACTGTATATTATTTGTGTCGTCGTTCAGCCACGACTCGGTGAAACGTAAGATATTACAGTTTTTACTGTCCCGTTGGTAGGATAATCTCGAACAGAGCTCATCCAGTGATTGCACATTGGCTAGTAGAACGGATGGTAGATGCTGGTTACCCACTCGCCGTCTAATTTTCACAAGGCATCCTGATCTCCGCCCCGTGCATTTCCTTATTTTCTTCAATCGAATGACAGGGATTTGGGCCTTGTCTGGGAGCAACATTATATCCTTCACGTCCGACTCATTAAATAAATAATCTTCGTCCAGTTTGAGGTGGGTAATCGCTGTTCTGATATCCAGAAGCTGTTTTCGGTCATAAGAGACGGTAGCATCAACATTATGTACAAAGTAAGTTATAAACAATGTAAAAACACACACAAAATAGCACAATTGGTTAGGAGCCCATAAAACGGCAGCCATCCCCTCCGGCCCCATTCTTGAGTCTATGACTGGTTAGTAGTCCAGGTGCGACAAAACTAAGGGCCTGTAAGACTTGTTTTTTTTATAGCAATATGAAGAAAGCAGAGTAGAGCTTTATTACGGAAAGACCTCTCCCCATCTTAGCTACCATTGCATCAATATGTTTTGACCATGACAAAACATGTGATGATCATATAAGAATTGTTCAGGAAGGCAAGTATCTGATATCAGAACAGTGAACAATGCTCTTTCCTCATTGTATTCTGCTGCCAGGAAAAATGTTCAGCTTGGATTTACTTTGAGCCACAATAACCTGTTTGTATTTTGTGGGTCGCTTTGAAGATTTCCCCAGACAGATACCGACCAACTCTACCAAAGCACTTCTATCTCTTCCCAGGCCTCTGAGTAGTTGTGATGGTTGATGAATTGTACTGTAGTCACAATGTAGGAATAAGGGCGGAACGTTGTTTTACACTCCTGTTAAGACCATCACCTGTATGTTTTAATGTTATGCTTACAATGAACCTTGTAGCATATGATTTATTATCAGCAAATTAAAATATCCTCCTGTAGAGCTACTGGGTAGCCTAAGTCATCTTTTGTTCCAGCCCTGCTCTAACACACCTGATTCAGCTAATCAAAGTCAAGATGAGCAGCTAATTAGTAGAATCAGGAGTGTTAGCGCAGGGCTGGAACAAAAGTGTATAGGGTAGGCTACCCAGTAGCTCACCAGGAGGAGGATTGGCCACTACTGTTTTAACATTCGGAAGATAAGCAGATAAGTCTGGGTGACACCACCATCTGCGGGTGGAAATAAGCAGATGCATCCAGTTTTTTAAGGGGAAATTGAAAGAGTGCCTGTGTTCCAGCCATCTTAACTCCTCCTCCACATTTACTGGATTGGTTGAACAGTGCAGAAAGAAAGAAACGGCGCTCAGACATTTTTTTTTTACACCTGCAGCGTTAGATTAGGGAGACACAAATGAGAGAACACCTCACTTGGACCATTTTAGACGCACTAGCCGAGCTGGTTAGACTAGTTTTCAAGTTACCTAGACAGGTTAGTGACTATAACCGTGTTTCTGTTTTGCATGTACAAACACTTCCCACTTGCAAAGACACATAAGAAACTACCACACCAACGTACGCCTCCAATACACACATCTCTTTGGCTGTTAACTAACATGCTATTTGACATTCACAATAAATGTTTTTTCTCAAAGCCGCACTGCTCCATCGAGACAAAGTTACACTTTCAAACTTGGTGAACTTGTATGGCAGGTGAGCATTTTACATATAGAATGAAGTCTTTGTTAGAGGATATATCCATTTAAGGCTAGATCCCCCAGGGGTGGCTGAATACAGGTGAACTACTACAAAATATGTAACTTTAAGAAGAAACTCAATGCAGAGAACTGGCAAACATTTTTATTTTACTTGCACTTGTATGTGCTACTCTATTGTTGTAAAACAAACATAGCTCCCCCTGGCACTGAAATAAAATTGTTAAAAACTAGTTTGAGGTGTCTGTTATTGAATGTTGCACTTCCTTTGGACCCAAACTGCAACAATGTAGCTCTGTATAGTAGGCTATTTTCCATCCTGTTATGCTAATATAAACAAATCATAACACTACCACTACATCAGAGAGGAAAGGGCCAACAAAGCTACAATCAATGGTTGGCTAGTCAATATGTTGTAGTATCTGAGGAATTATGACTTTGCTAACGTTTTCAAATGGAACCTGAGAGGAGGTTTATTCAGCTTAGAGGGAGCAGTTTTGTGGGGACACCCCATATAACAGAGGAAGTCTGTTGTGTGGAGACAGGTGATTGGTCTGTAGGGGAACACCCATATCAGATTACATAGGGTATATACCACAGTTAGGACAAAAGGAAGACAAAATAATCATATTTGAGATGGGGCGATTATTCTCCAGGTATCTGCAGGTATCTGTAAATCGACGCTGTAACCCTTTGTTATGAATAAATCTTTATGATGAAAATACAGCGTCAGCGGTTCTCCTGGGTATCACAGCATAATTAGCAATGTTTACTCGACACAACAATGTCAATCCAACTCAAGATGCAAGGTTTGTCCAATGACAAGTGTATATCATTTGATTTACTGCCTGAAGCTATACATACCCTACTTTGTGCCATTTGCTAAAACAATCATTCATACCACCATAAGACAGTAAAAATACACCATTTTGAATTGTCCGAAAGTGAATACAGACAATCATTTTCTCAGAATATGAGTATATAATATATGTTAAACTTGGATCAAAAAACTGTAGTGATTAAATTGAATAGAAATTCAGAATATGATATTTCTGTTCAGTATTTATTGTATCTTGTTTGTGCACGTTATATCAGTCTAAATGTGTAGCCTACATTCAACCATACGTTCTAGTTACATGCATATTATTGTTGTTGCATCAATGAAACAATGAATTTTCTTCCAAAGTGGTCGTGAATATCCATTTACTTTGAGCTACACTGAGGAGGCCTGGTTTTGAGCACATAGATAGATGTGTTATCACAACTTAATAACCTAAAAAATACTTTCTTTTTGGAATCGTTTATGAAATGGAACCAAACGATTGAAGGCCGATATTCTGAAGTTTTTTGACAGCGCAATGTGAGTTTTTATTAGAGTCAGTATAGCAATGCAACTTTATTGATCTGTAAGTTTCCCTATATAATTCCCTACTTTTCACACTGACACGGTATAAACAGCTATACAGGGTTCACTGTCATGGTGCACAGTCAGTACACAACACTATGCTCATCATGTCTTAGCAGGATCAGATGGTGACAGGTGTCCCTGCAGGGTCAGACAGCCAGGGAAGACCAGTCTACAGAGCTCAGGTGAATTTAGCAGTATATTATAACAATCAGTGAATGGATACAAAGTTCCATCTTGAGTTGATGGGTAGGCTACAGTCTGAGATCTGGGAATAATGGTCATTTCAATTATTGAACCATTGATTCTATTATATAATGTAAAATGTACACCAAGGCAATTCTTTGTCATGCCTCATCTGAGCAGGATCAGATGGTGAAAGGGGTCTCAGCAGGGTCAGGCAGCCAGGGAAGACCAGTCTGTGGCCACTGAGGTGACATTTTTCAGATGCAACATTTTATTCTCTCGGTGCAGCAAACACTGGACAAGCCAGGAGCTTCAAAGATTGAAACTATTTTAAGGCAGTCTGACAAACCTCTAAAGTTGATTTCCAAACTGTATCAAGGGTTGATAGAGGCTTTTCCTGATGACACAAAACATGTCAAACAAAAATGTGAGGAAGACCTGGGAGACGCTTTTGATGATGATGAATGGATACAGATATGTTTGAATGCCCAGTCATGTTCATATAATCTCAGACATAAATTACTGCAGTTTAAGACCTTCCATAGAACATACTATATGCCAGTGAAACTGAATATCATGCACAGAAATGTCAAATTATGTATCACTAGATTTGATTTGTTACAAGATTAAGGGTATACTGTCCAACTTTGATAAGGTCTGGGTGCCTTATGGAATACTATATGACAAAAGGGGTCTATAATGAAAACATTAGTTTTTTTTGTCAAGCAGTCAAAAATAGACATATTTTTTTTATGGCACACGAGACACCTATCTGATTTGCGCCTGTCTCAGTGGACTAATCCATTGAGGAGGCCACAGGGATGCCACGGTCCAAGAATATGGGGATTGTGGCTCAGACGCATAAGGCAGGTCTCTCTCCAGAATGCGCTCTCTCCCGCCATTTCGTGGGTATTCAGTGTTTCATAACTTCATTGTGTGCATCATTTGCTACGTCTATCAATACCCCATTACAAATAGCACCAGTAGTAGCCTACATTTAACGTTAATTCACATCATTTCTAATCTGCAATGTTTATTTGGTAATGGTAATTTATGTTAATGATTATATTATTAAAGTCATTTACCGTTCTCAATGTCGGAGTGGACATGTGTTTTGCAGAAATCACAACCTATGCTACACTTGTGAGAAACCAGTTTTTGTTTATATCATTGCATTTACGAGTTTTGTCAATTTATTCATCGTTTTTTGTTTGAAACTCTCTTGTCAATGTTGAGTAAGGACGCGCACCTGATTACCCATATGGAAGTAGGACTAGTCTACCTGGCCTGCGTGGAATTGTAGGCCTATAAATGTGCCCATTTGGGGATGTCTGATAGTATATCTGATTGCCTTAACTCACCACCACTAATGAGCTGTGGAGCTTCTCAAAGTGATTTTTTTTCACCTCAAACAGCAAGTAAATAAAGTATGTTTTTAGAACCAAATGAGAATGCCAATAGTTCCTCAAAGTATTTGAACAATATTTCCATCTCTCTCCCTATCGATAACCACTCGGCATGAAAGGGAAAAATGTAATGGTCTGATCCAGTGGAAACATCATAAAATACCTGACCCAGATGATAGTTGATACAATGTTTCGAGTTCCTTGCAGACAGGTCATCTGTAGCCAATGTGATTTATAGGATATTTATTTTTATGAGGATATTTTCTCCCTGCAGGCTGCAATGTTTTTATGTGTTGGCTTTATGTAGGCTATTTTTACATAGTTGGCAATGACCATTATAAATTAATAGGAAATGTTCCACGATAATGTGCATATGAAAATTATAACTGTCACTCAGATTGGTAGAAATGGTAAGATAAGTTTGCACATAGGGTGTGTCTATATGAGGAAAAATACATATTTAAAAATTTAGACATATCGATTAGTCGAAAGAAAAGACTACTTTTAGTTGACCAATATTTTTTTGGGGTCAGGTTCAGCACTAGGAGAATTGCAGGAAATTAGCATTAGATGCCCCAAAAAATGTAGGGAGGACCCCCAGGCAGGTTATGTCCCCCACACTTCTAAAACCAAAGTTGTGCCCTTGGCGACAGGTATCAAGAAATGAGGCGCCATTTAACCTTGCAACAGTTTTGGCAGATTTTACCTTTATTTTTGTTGACTTCTGATAGCAGGAAGTCTCCCTGTTGTGTAAGATTATGTAACTAACGTTTCATATCTATAATTTTATGTGTATTACACTTTTTAAAAACTGCCCTTCGAATCTGCTGGAGGTTAATTCCATATATGACAGGGTTTAACAAAGGTGGTATAACAAGGAATTGTACAGCCATTGCATTACGCATATTTAGTGTAATATTTACATTATTCCACCCTTGCAGAGTGTCAAACAGGGTCACTGTGATGTAAATAACCATTGTTATTAAATGTGGCACACATGTCTGTGTGAACTTAATCCTTCCCTTAGCTGACTTTACACAATTCCTTACAATCTGACAGTAAGAAAATACAATGAAAAGTATCTGAAAAACATAAACCACTATTATAAATTTGTTCAAAATCGGATTGACGGTAATGACATAACATGCATGTTTCAGTATAGACGGCATGTCACAGAAGATTTTATCAATGCGAGATCCACACAATGGAATTCTGACGGCTAAAATAGCTGCTATGAGTGACATAAATAAAGGATAACACCAAGAAAATAAAAGTAACTTTCTAACAGTTAAAGATGTCACAATGTTATGGTATAGTAGTGGTCTGCATATTGCCACATACCTGTCGTAAGACATCACTGTTAGAGTAGACATTTCACACATGACAGATGTGTATATTACATAGGCTTGAGTAAAACATCCACCATAAGATATCACCTGAACATCTGACTGAAGGTCCAGTAAGAACTTTGGGTAGAAACCAGCAGTTCCATACAATCCATTGACACATAGACTACACAGAAAGATATAAATGGGCTCATGGAGACCTTTCTCCTGAATGATTGTTATGATCAGAGTCAGATTCACAGTGATGATGAGAAGGTATGTGATAAGAGACAAGATAAAATAGACCGATTTGTTGTTAAATGTCTCTTGTAAGCCAAAGAGATAAAAGAACTTGACTTGGGTTGAGTTCTCCATAGCTTTTGTTAGTTTTCTTCCTCTGGTCAATGCAGCAATTCTTAGTCCTTACAAGGCTTGAGTGTGTATGGATGTGATGAATTCAAGTGTGAATCATTTGATTCTGTGTAGGCTCAGAAACTTGTCTCCATGAAATGTCTTCTTGCTTGAGAGAGGGATACAGCTCCAATAACTTGTCCTGCTAGCCTCTAAATATATCATAGTGTTTGCTCACATGGGATTGTAGTTTCAGTGTCAACATGTAACCTCTCCATAGAGATGGATCTATATTGAGTTTATGACAAGCAACTCATTTGATTCTATTTACTCTATTCATGAATTAACCCAGCAAACAGGGTACATCATAAGGACATGCGGCAACGTTCCAATTAGGTCCCTTTAAGGCAGCGTTTCCGAAGAGGTGCACATGCAGTTTTTTTTGCCCTAGCACTACATACAATTGAAGTCGGAAGTTTACATACACTTACGTTGGAGTCATTAAAACTCATTTTTCAACCACTCCACAAATGTCTTGTTAACAAACTATAGTTTTGGCAAGTCGGTTAGGACATCTACTTTGTGCATGACACAAGTAATTTTTTCCAACAATTGTTTACAGACAGATTATTTCACTTATAATTCACTGTACCACAATTCCAGTGGGTCAGAAGTTTACATAGACTAAGTTGACTGTGCCTTTAAACAACTTGGAAAATTCCAGAAAATGATGTCATGGCTTTAGAAGCTTCTGATAGGCTAATTGACATCATTTGAGTAAATTGGAGGTGTACCTGTGGATGTATTTCAAGGCCTACCTTCAAACTCAGTGCCTCTTTGCTTGACATCATGGGAAAATCAAAATAAATCAGCCAAGACCTCAGAAAAAAATTGTAGACCTCCACAAGTCTGGTTCATCCTTGGGAGCAATTTCCAAACACCTGAACGGTACCACGTTCATCTGTACAAACAATAGTACGCAATTGTAAACACCATGGGACCACGCAGCCGTCATACCGCTCAGGAAGGAGACGCGTTCTGTCTCCTAGAGATTAACGTACTTGAGTGCGAAAAATGCAAATCAATCCCAGAACAACAACAAAGTACCTTGTGAAGATGCTGGAGGAAACAGGTGCAAAAGTATCTATATCCACATTACAACGAGTCCTATGTCGACATAACCTGAAAGGCCATCAGCTGGGAATGTGAAAGAAATAAAAGCTGAAATAAATCATTCTCTATACTATAATTCTGACATTTCACATTCTTAAAATAAAGTGGTGATCCTAAGTGACCTAAAACAGGGAATTTGTACTAGGATTAAATGTCAGGAATTGTGAAAAACTGAGTTTAAATGTATTTGGCTAAGGTGTATGTAAACTTCTGACTTCAACTGTATATACTGCATTCTATTCTATAATATTCTACTGTATCTCTACTGCCGCTCTGTCATTGCTTGTCCATATATGTATATTTTCTTAAATTCCCATTCCTTACTAGTTTTGTGTGTATTAGGTAACATACTTTACTAGAAAGTAATCTGAGAATACACAATCTCCACACACGGAGGAAATAACCCGCACACTAACGACTGCCGATAACAATCACACACAACACACAGTGTAAGACAGAGGGTTAAATAGGGAAGACAATACTACATAATGGGAAACAGGTGTAACCAATCAAGACAGAACAAGTCGAACATAGAAACATAGATCGGTAGCAGCTAGTACGCCGGTGACGACGAACGCCGAAGCCTGCCCGAGCAAGGAGGAGGGGCAGCCTTGGCTGAATCCGTGACAGTACCCCCCCTCCCCCCTTGACGAGCGGCTCCAGCCGTGCGCCGACCCCGGCCTCGGGGACGGCCAGGAGGATGCGGAGCAGAGCGGGTCGGATGACTCTGGTGGAAATCCCTCAACATGGAGAGATCTAGGATGTCCCTCCTAGGGACCCAGCACCGATCCTCCGGACCATACCCCTCCCACTCCACGAGATACTGCAGGCCCCCCCACCCGATGCCTCGAATCCAAGATGGAACAAACCGAGTACGCCGGAGCCCCCTCGATGTCCAGTGGGGGCGGAGGAACCTCTCATACCTCAGAATGGCCCACAAACCGCCGACCCAGCTTCCGGCAGGATAGGTGAAGGGGCAGGTTTCGGGTCGAGAGCCAGACCCGATCCCCCAGTGCATACACCTGAGCCTCACTGCGATGGCGATCGGCGCTCGCCTTTTGTCACCTGATAGCCCGCTGCAGGTGTACATGCGCAGCGTTCCAGGTATCTTCCGAGCGCCGAAACCACTCGTCCACCGCAGGAGCTTCGATCTGGCTCTGATGCCAAGGTGCCAGGACCGGCTGATAATCTAACACACACTGAAAAGGCGTAAGGTTAGTAGAGGAGTGGCAAAGTGAGTTTTGGGCTATCTCTGCCCAGGGGATATAACCCGACCACTCCCCCTGCTGGTCCTGGCAATAGGACCTCAGAAACCTACCCACATCCTGGTTAACTCTCTCCACCTGCCCATTACTCTCGGGGTGAAAACCTGAGGTAAGGCTAATCGAGACCCCCAGACGTTCCATGAACGCCCTCAAGACTCTAGAGGTGAACTGGGGACCCCAATCTGACACTATATCCTCAGGTACCCCGTAGTGCTGGAAGACATGTGTAAACAGGGCGTCAGCAGTTTGTAGGGCTGTAGGGAGACCTGGCATAGGAATGAGACGGCAGGCCTTCGAAAACCGATCCACAACGACCAAGATCGTGGTGTTCCCCTGTGAGAGGGGAAGGTCCGTGACAAAGTCCACCGATAGATGAGACCACGGCCGTTGTGGAACGGGTAGGGGTTGTAATTTCCCTCTGGGCAGGGGTCTAGGTGCCTTACACTGGGCGCACACCGAGTAGGAGGAAACATAAACCCTCACGTCCTTGGCTAAAGTGGGCCACCAGTACTTCCCACTAAGACAGTGCACTGTCCGACTGATACCAGGATGACCAGAGGAGGGTGACGTGTGAGCCAATAGATCAATCGATCACGAAACTCAAGCAGCACATACATCCGACCCTCCGGACACTAGGGGGGAGTATGCTCGGTACGTAACGCCCGCTCGATGTCCGCATCAACCTCCCACACCACCGGTGCCACCAGACACGACGCCGGGAGTATGGGAGTGGGCTCAATGGACCTCTCCTCTGTGTCATACAGTTGGGACAGGGTGTCTGCCTTAGCGTTCTGGGAACCTGTCTGTAAGTGAGCGTAAACACAAATCGAGTGAAAAACATAGCCCATCTTGCCTGACGAGGGTTCAACCTCCTCGCCGCCCGGATGTACTCCAGGTTACGATGGTCAGTCAAAATGAGAAAAGGGTGTTTAGCCCCGTCAAGCCAATGCCTCCACACCTTCAGGGCTTGAACCACAGCTAACAGCTCCCGGTCCCCCACATCATAATTGCGCTCCTTCTTAGAAAAGAAAGCACAGGGGCGGAGTTTTGGTGGCATACCTGAGCGCTGAGACAGTACAGCACCGATCCCAGCCTCGGACGCATCCACCTCAACTTGGAATGCCAAGGCAGGATCCGGATGAGCCAGCACCGGAGCCGAAGTAAACAGGTCCTTCAGATGCCTAAAAGCCCTGTCCGCCTCAGCCCACCACTGCAGACACACCGGCCCTCCCTTTAGCAAGGAGGTAATGGGAGCCGCTACCTGCCCAAAGCCCCGGATAAATCTCCGGTAGTAATTGGCAAGAGAAGGCGAGAGCCAAATCGGCATATTCAGGCGGAATGTGCAAGGTGGGAACCTGGTTCGGACTCTCCACCGTAGTTGCCCCTACGGAAACACCTACACACCTCCCCAAGCACTGATCAGACCATCCCTTGAGAGCCCTCTGTTGCCATGAAATAGTGGGGTCATGAGAAGCTAACCAGGGAAGCCCCAACACCACGGGGAACGCAGGAAAATCAATCAGATACAAACTAATCATTTCCTCATGGACCTCCTGCGTCTTCATCCTGAGAGGCGCTGCGGCTATCTAGGGCATGGATAGGGAAGGGCACATCGACTGGCACAATAGGAATCCCTAACTTATGGGTAAACTGACGATCAATAAAGTTCCCAGCTGCGCCTGAATCTACTAGCGCCTTTTGCTGGGACTGAGGAGAAAACTCGGGAAACACAACATTCATACACATATGCGCAACAGGGAGCTCTGGGTGAGTTGGGTGCCTACTCACCTGGAACGGCTCATCAGTGCGCTGCCTACTGCCTCGACTCCTAGGAGGCCCTCCCCATTACCGACCAGCAGTATGTCCTCTGCGGCCACAGTTGGTGCAGGGGACGGCCCCTCTACTGGTCTCCCTCATAGCAGCACCTCCGAGCTCCATAGGGGTAGGGTCGGAGGTGCTGGGGGATGGAATGGACGACCCCGGATCCGGATGTCCGCGGGTAGCAAACAGGTTATCTAGTCAACCAGTTGGTCCAGGCTTAGGTTGGTGTCCCTGCAGGCCAATTCCCGACGAATGTCCTCCCTCAAGCTACATCGGTGGTGGTCGATGAGGGCCCTCTCATTCCATCCCGCGTTGGCAGCCAGAGTCCGAAAGTCCAGTGCGAATTCCTGCGCGCTCCTCTTCCCCTGTCTGAGGTGGAATAGACGCTCACCCGCCGCTTTCCCCTCTGGTGGATGATCGAATACCGCCCTAAAGCGGCGGGTGAACTCTGCATAGCTGACAGTTGCGGTGTCTATCCCCCCCCACTCGGCGTTGGCCCACTCCAGCGCTTTACCGGACAGACAGGAGATGAGGGCGGACACGCTCTCGTATCCCGAGGGGGCGGGTGGATGGTTGCCAGGTAGAGTTCTGGAGCAGAAAACCCTGACACCCGGCAGCTGTGCCGTCATAAGGCCTCGGGAGCGAGAGCCGAATCCCACTGGACCCCGGAGGTGAAACGATGGGTATCGATGTAGGTGGTGGTGTCATCGGAGGAGGTGTAGGAAGACCTCCTCACTCCCATCGCTCCATTGTGTTAACCACACGTTCCATGGCGGTGCCGAGAGCCTGGATCATGGCCGCTTGTTGTTGTACGCGTTCCTCCATTGATCCGGCTGGCACCGCTGCTCCTGCTGACTCCATGTAGGGTGTGTGATTCTGTCAAAGGCGTCAGTGAAATGCGATGGGCGAAGTCAAACGCAGGACACAGAGCTGATCAGAAAACCTACTTTACTAGAAAGTAATCTGAGAATACACAATCTCCACACACGGAGGAAATAACCTGCACACTAACAACTGCCGATAACAATAACAATCACACACAACACACAGTGTAAGACAGAGGGTTAAATAGGGAAGACAATACTACATAATGGGAAACAGGTGTAACCAATCAAGACAGAACAAGTTGAACATAGAAACATAGATCGGTAGCAGCTAGTACTCCGGTGACGAAGAACGCTGAAGCCTGCCCGAGCAAGGAGGAGGGGCAGCCTCGGCTGAATCCGTGACATTGTTAGATATTACTGCACTGTCGGAGCTAGAAGCACAAGCATTTCGCTACACCCGCTATAACATCTGCTAAACACGTGTATGTGACAAATAAAATTAGATTTGATTTGATTTACTCAGAGGCCTGGGAAGAGGTAGAAGTGCTTTGTTAGAGTGACTCTGTCTTTGGTCGGCATCTGTCTGGGGAAATCTTCAAAGCAACCCATGACCTGTATAGAATAAATTACAAACATGTTATTGTGGCTCAAAGTAAATCAAAGCTGATCAATCATTCCAGGCAGCGCAATGAGGAAAGAGCATTGTTAACTGTTTTGTTTCCAGATACTTGCCTTTCTGAACAATTCTTTGTAAGATGTCACGTGTTGGTCCCAGTTTTAAGGTTTTATGTATAGTTATCTAACGTTGGTGGGGCATATTATTCTGTTTTAATGTTACTCCTGAATCACTTTGATAAAAATAATATTTTTTCTTGACTATTTTTAACAGAACTTAGATTTACTTTGAAGTGCAAAGTGTTTGACTGGCTACCCATCCACATCGCTCCAGCCAACTGACATTTCTTCTCCAGGATGAGTCTGGATTTGCTTCCCTTCTCAACGATTTCTAGAATGCAAACACATTCTGAACGTTCTGATTGGTTCCAGAAACCGATGGGTTGGGCCATGATACTCTGATGGGTTAGATTTGTTAGAGACAATCCAATCGCTGGTTAATTTGTTTTGTACAACACACCTCATTTTGAAGTCACACAAACAACTTCTAGGATGGCAGTTTCAGACGGATTTATAGTATGTAAAAATGTCAGGGTGAGTCGTCTGGCAAGCAAAGTATAGGAATACAGGTGAAATCATTAACACAGACATGGTGGCATTCAGGAAGATCGGAATGCCGTGAACCAAGAGGTTGTGATTTCAAATCCCAGGTGAGGACATGTTGAATAATAATAATAACTGTAAACATACACAATGTACAGTATGTCAAATATGTATGTTGAAAACACTGTATGTTAAAAACACTGTGTGTGGTTGTCCCTAACATTACCAACAGATAAAGAGCTGTGAATGTATCAGTGGTTTACCAATCAGGGCCTTGATGGGCTTGGCAACAGTAACAAGGGGTGATGTGTAATGCACTAGACAAAAACCTCCAGAGGACCATGACACAACCTCCTGAGCAGTGGTGGGAAAAGTACCCAATTGTCATACTTGAGTAAAAGTACAGATACCTTAATAGAAAATGACTAAAGTGAAAGTCACTTGTAATGAATACTCGGACAGAGTGGTAAGATCCAATCGCAGAATAGCGATGCTTTATTAGAGTACAGACAAGGGAATAGCTTAATCGTGGTCGGGCGGGCTGTGGTCAAAACCGGGCCAGGCATAGACAGGCAGAGGTACCAATGGAGCGGGCTTAGTCGTAGTCGAGGGCACAGGCACAGGATCAGAGGACGGTAATCACTGGGTAGACAAGCAGAGGAATAAGCAATTCGGGGAGTCAAACAACAAGGCACAGGTCGGATACACGGGTAATCAAAAACAACAATCTCTCTCTCTCGGAACAAAACGCTTAGCAAGTCACAATGGAACAATACCTCGCGCCGACTGAGCTTCTGAGCACACCTTAAATCCTACACTAATTACTGACAGGTGTGCTCAGAACTCAGGTGAACCAGATCGAGTCTGATGACTCCCCCTCTCTGTAGATCGGGGAAGTGTCAGACTCTGTCTAGACCCTGCCAACCCCCGATCCCTTACATCACTGAGTAAAATCCTACTTGAGTAAAAGTCTAAAAGTATTTGGTTTTAAATATACTTAAGTATCAAAAGTAAAAGTATAAATTCAAATTCCTTATATTTATCAAACTAGATGGCAACATTTTCTTGTTTTTTATTTATTTACGGATAGCCAGGGCACAGGAGGTTGGTGGCACCTTAATTGGGGAGGATGGTCTCGTGGTAATGGCTGGAGCGGAATAGGTGGAATGGTATTGAATACAACAAACACATGGTGTTTGAAGCTATTCCATTAGCTCCGTTCCAGCCATTATTGTGAGCCGTCCTCCCATCAGCAGCCTCCACTGAGCCAGGGGCACGCTACAACACTCAGACATAATTTACAAACGAAGCATGTGTTTAGTGAGTCCGCCAGATCAGAGGCAGTAGGGATGACCAGGGATGTTCTCTTGATAAGTGTGTGAATTAGACAATTTTGCTGTCCTGCTAAGCATTCAAAATGTAATGAGTACTTTTGTGTATCAGGGAAAATGTATGGAGTAAAAAGTACATAATTTTCTTTAGGAATGTAGTGAAGTAAAAGTAAAAGTTGTCAAAAATATAAATGGTAAAGTAAAGTACAGATACCCCAAAAAACGACTTAAGTAGTACTTTCAAGTATTTTTTACTAAAGTACTTTACACCACTTGTCCTGAGAACATCCTAATATCATTCTTGGGTTGGTCACCGGAACAAACCAGGAACTAGACAAAACCTCCACAGGACCATGACACAACGTCCTGATGACTTTAGGCACCCATTTTGTGACATTCAGTCGATGTCCTAACAACACATTTTAGTTTGTAGGCATACCCTACAAAGTAATTTTGTAATTTAGCAGTTATGTCCTATGACAGGTACTTGTTTATTTATTATCATCTACAGTCAAACAATATTATGACACTTACAATAATTTGTGGCATATTGCTACTGTCCTGTTTGTATAATGTTTTCATCAATGCCATCCCTATCTCCCTCAGTTTGAGACTACAATTTTATGGTAATGTTATAGACAGAGTGTATTGTGACAACTACCCAGTAGTCAAGCTTGCCTGTTCAAATATACAGGCAAGCTAGGGGACTTGTTGCCACTTTGCTTTTCTTTGCTTGTACTATATTTCCTACCATATACTCATATGTAGGGATTCTTTAAATATGTTTAAAGTTTTCTAAAGAGACAAAACAGAAAGCATTTAACACTTGTACAACACACATACACTACATGACCAAAAGTATGTGTACAACTGCTCGTCGAACATCTCATTCTAAAATCATGGGCATTACTATGGAGTTGGTCCCCCCTTTGCTGTTATAACAGCCTCCACTCTTCTGGGAAGGCTTTCCACTAGATGTTGAAACATTTATGCGGGGACTTGCTTCCATTCAGCCACAAGATCAATAGTGAGGTCGGGCACTGATGTTGGGCAATTAGGCCTGGCTCGCAGTCGACGTTCCAATTCATCCCAAAGGTGTTCGATGGGGTTGAGGTCAGGGCTCTGTGCAGGCCAGTCAAGTACTTCCACACCGATCTCGACAAACCATTCCTGAATGGACCTCGCTTTGTCATGCTGAAACAGGAAAGGGCCTTCCCCAATTTGTTGCCACAAAGTTGGAAGCACAGAATCATCTAGAATGTCATTGTATGCTGTAACGTTAAGATTTCCCTTCACTGGAACTAAGGGGCCTAGCTCGAAACATGAAAAACAGCCACAGACCATTATTCCTCCTCCACCAAACTTTACAGTTTGCACTATGCATTCGGGCAGGTAGCGTTCTCCTGGCATCCGTCAAACCCAGATTTGTCCGTCGGACTGCCAGATGGTGAAGCGTGATTCATCACTCCAGAGAATGCATTTCCACTGCTCCAGAGTCCAATGGCAGCGAGCTTTACACCACTCCACCCAACGCTTGGCATTACGCATGGTGATCTTAGGCTTGTGTGCGGCTGCTCGGCCATGGAAACCCATTTAATGAACCTCCTGACGAACAGTTCTTGTGCTGACGTTGCTTCCAGAGACAGTTTGGAACTCGTTAGTGAGTGTTGCAACCAAGGTCCCATTCTTTGAGCTTGTGTGTCCTACCACTTCGCGGCTGAGCCGATGTTGCTCCTAGACTTTTCTACTTCACAATAACAGCACTTATAGTTGTCCGGGGCAGCACTAACAGGGCCGAAATTTGACTAACTGATTGTTGGAAATGTGGCATCCTGTGACGGTGCCACGTTGAAAGTCACTGAGCTCTTCAGTAAGGCCATTCTACTTCCAATGTTTGTCTATGTAGATTGCAATGCTGTGTACTCGATTTTATACACCTGTCAGCAACAGGTGTGGCTGAAATAGCCGAATCCACTAATTTGAAGAGGTGTCCACATACTTTTGTAAATCTTTTGTATATCTCCTATCACATTAAACTCTGTAACTGTTTTAAAGTCACCATTGGCCTCATGGTGAAATCCCTGCGCGGTTTCATTCCACTCCGGCAACTGAGTTAGGAAGGATGCCTGTATCTTTGTAATGACTAGGTGTATTGATACACCATCCAAAGTGTAATCAATAACTTCACCATGCTCAAAGGGATATTCAATGTCTCTTTTTTTTCCCCCACCTACCATCTACTTCTTTGTGAAAGGCAATGTAAAACCTCCCTGGTCTTTGTGGTTGAATCTGTGTTTGAAGTTCACTGCTCGACTAAAGGAACTTACAGATAATTGTATGTGTGGGGTACAGAGATTATATGACTTGTTCAGAACGTTTGCTCCTTAACTTATTTGGGCTTGCCATAACAAAGGGGTTGAATACTTACTGACTCAAGACATTTCAGCTTTTCATTTTTCATTAGTTTGTAAACATTTCTAAAAACATAATTCCATTTTGACACAATGGGGTATTGTGTATAGGCCAGTGACACAAAATCTCAATTTAATCCATTTTAAATTCAGGCTGTAACACAACAACATTTTGAAAAAGTAAAACATTGGAACAATTTCCTGTCCTGCTAAGTACTGAATTTCTTTTGTGTACCTATGTGGACGTACGCTACACCACAGCAGTCTGGAGAAAGATACCAGGTGATCTAGATTGTTTGGCCATAATGACTGTCACGGATGCCGCCGAGGCTGCTCCTCCCTCTTGCTCGGGCAGGCTTCGTCGTTCGTCGTCCCCGGAGTACTAGCTACTACCGCTTGATGCTTTCGATGTTTGTTTTGTCATGTCTAGTTGGTACACCGGTTTCGTATTCTGTATTGATTATGTCACCTATAAGTTCCCCTGTTTTATGTTTGCCTTTGTATGTTATTGTCCGCTTGTCTTTGATGTATTGGTTCGGTATCTTGGCTTATCGTGTTGATTACGCACTCCGCGTATTTGTTCGCCTCTTGTGTTTGGAGGCCGTTTATTTTGTGCGTATAGAGTTTGCTAGTAAAGTCGTCTTGACTTATCCTCTGTGTCCTGCGCTTGACTTCACCACCGCATCCACATCAGCATTATTGACAGAATAACATACCACCCATGGAGTCAGCAGGAGCAGCGGCGGTGACCGAGTCACTGGAGGATCGGGTCAGCAGCCAGTACGCCATGATCCAGCAACTCGGCTCCGCCATGCAAGACGTGATGGACACCCTGCGCCGATGGGAAAGAGGAGGCTTGCCCACACCTCCTCCTACCTTACCACCACCATCGGCCAGCCCCATCATACCAGCTCCGGAGTCCAGTGGGATTCGGCTCTCGCTCCCGAGGGCATATGATGGCACCGCAGCTGGGTGTCAGGGGTTCCTACTTCAAGTGGAACTCTACCTGGCAACCATACACCCGGTGCCCTCGGGATACGAGAGCATTTCCGCCCTCATCTCCTGTCTATCCGGCAAGGCTTTGGAGTGGGCCAATGCCGAATGGAGGGGAATAGACGCCGCCACCATCAGCTACGCAGAGTTCTCCCACCGCTTCAGGGCTGTTTTCGATCATCCCCCAGAGGGTAAAGCGGCGGGGGAGCGTCTGTTCCACCTCCGACAGGGGAAGAGGAGCGCACAGGAGTTCGCCCTGGACTTCCGGACTCTAGTGGCGGATGCGGGGTGGAATGAGAGGGCCCTCATCGACCACTATCGGTGCAGCCTGCGAGAGGACGTTTGACGAGAGTTGGCCTGCAGGGACACCAATCTAACCTTCGATCAGTTGGTGGACATGTCAATCCGTCTGGATACCCTGCTGGCTACCCGCGGACGTCCGGAGTTGGGGCCGTCCATTCCATCCCCCAGCACCTCCGAGCCGAGCCCTATGGAGCTCGGGGGTGCTGGCGCTAGAGAGAGGAGGAGAGAGATCCGGAGGGAGGCCGTCCCCTGCACCAACTGTGGCCGTAGAGGACACACTGCGGTTCGGTGCTGGGGAGGGCCTCCAGGGGATCGAGGCAACAGGTCACGCACTGGGGAGTCATTCCAGGTGAGTAGGCGCCCAACTCACCCAGAGCTCTCTGTTGTTCACCTGTGTATACCAGTAGTATTCCCCCAGGTTGCATCTCATTCCCAGCATAAGGCGCTGGTCGATTCAGGCGCAGCTGGGAATTTTATTGATCGTAATTTTTGTGTTAAGTTAGGGATTCCCCTCCTACCAGTAGATGTGCCTTTTCCTATTCATGCCCTAGATAGCCGTCCGTTGGGATCTGGGTTGATTAGGGAGGTCACAGCGCCACTAAAGATGAAGGCGCAGGGGGGTCATGAGGAGATCATTCAGTTATATCTGATCGACTCTCCTGCGTATCCCATGGTGCTGGGGCTTCCTTGGTTAATCGCCCATGACCCCACCATTTCGTGGCAACAGAGGGCTCTCAAGGAGTGGTCTGACCAGTGTGTTGGGCAATGTCTAGGTGTTTCCGTAGGGGCGACCACAGTGGAAAGTCCGAACCAATTGCCCGCACTGCACATTCCTCCTGAGTATGATGATTTGGCACTCGTGTTCAGCAAGACTAGGGCGACGCGATTGCCACCTCATAGACAGGGGGATTGTGCGATAGACCTCCAGGCAGGTGCTGCACTTCCGTGTAGTCATGTGTATCCTCTGTCTCAAGAGGAGACGGCGGCTATGGAGACATACATAGCAGAGTCTCTGAGACAGGGATACATACGGCCCTCCACTTTCCTGCGTCCTCTAGTTTCTTTTTTGTGAAGAAGAAGGATGGAGGGTTGCGCCCGTGTATTGATTACCGTAGTCTCAATCAGATCACTGTTAAATACAGTTATCCACTCCCTCTGATTGTGAGTATGACGGAATCATTACACGGAGCGCGTTTCTTCACAAAACTGGATCTCAGGAGCGCCTACAACTTGGTGCGCATTAGGGAGGGAGATGAATGGAAGACAGCATTTAGTACCACCTCGGGTCACTATGAGTATCTCGTCATGCCATACGGGTTAATGAATGCTCCTTCAGTCTTCCAATCCATTGTGGACGAGATCTTCCGGGATTTGCATGGGCAGGGTGTAGTGGTGTATATTGACGACATACTAGTTTACTCTTCTACACGAGCCGAGCATGTAGCCCTGGTGCGTCGAGTGTTGGGTAGGCTGTTGGAGCATGACTTGTATGTCAAGGCAGAGAAATGTCTGTTTTTCCAGGAGTCCATCTCCTTCCTGGGCCATCGATTGTCCGTGTCAGGGGTGGAGATTGACCGCGTTTCAGCCGTGCGTAATTGGCAGACTCCAACCACGGTTAAGGAAGTGCAGCGGTATTTGGGTTTTGCCAATTACTACCGGAGGTTTATCCGGGGTTTTGGACAGGTAGCAGCTCCCATCACCTCCCTGCTGAAGGGGGGCCCGGTGCGTTTGCAGTGGTCGGCTGAGGCGGACAGGGCGTTTGGAAAACTGAAGGACCTGTTCACCTCGGCTCCGGTGCTGGCGCATCCGGATCCCGCTTTAGTGTTCCAGGTGGAGGTGGACGCGTCAGAGGCTTTTATTGTGGCTGTACTGTCTCAACGCTCAGGCACGCCCCCCAAACTCCGGCCCTGCGCTTTTTACTCTAAGAAGCTCAGCCCGGCGGAACGTAATTATGATGTAGGGGACAGGGAGCTGCTAGCCGTGGTTCAAGCCCTAAAGGTGTGGAGGCATTGGCTTGAGGGGGCTCAACACCCTTTTCTCATTCTGACTGACCATCGTAACCTGGAGTACATCCGGGCAGCTAGGAGACTGAACCCTCGTCAGGCTAGGTGGACCATGTTTCTGGCCCGGTTTGTGTTTAAGCTCACTTACATCCCAGGGTCCCAGAACGGTAAGGCAGATGCCCTGTCCCGGCGGTATGACGCAGAGGAGAGGTCCATTGAGCCCACTCCCATACTGCCGGAGTCTTGTTTGGTGGCAGCGGTGGTGTGGGAGGTCGATGCGGAAATCGAGCGGGCGTTACGCACCGACCCTACTCCTCCAGAGTGTCCAGTGGGGCGGACGTATGTTCCGCTCGAGATTCGTGATCGTCTCATATATTGGGCTCATACGTCACCCTCCTCTGGACACCCTGGTATTGGCCGGACAGTGCACTGCCTTAGTGAAAAGTACTGGTGGCCAACATTGGCTAAGGACGTGAGGGTTTATGTCTCCTCCTGCTCGGTGTGCGCTCAGTGAAAGGTGCCTAGACACCTGCCCAGGGGGAAGTTACAACCCCTACCCGTTCCACAACGGCCGTGGTCTCACCTCTCGGTAGACTTTGTCACGGACCTTCCCCCCTCCCAGGGGAATACCACTATTCTGGTCGTTGTGGATCGGTTCTCTAAAGCCTGTCGTCTCATCCCAATGCCGGGTCTCCCTACTGCCCTACAGACTGCTGAGGCTTTGTTTACCCACGTCTTCCAGCACTACGGGGTACCCGAGGATATAGTGTCTGATCGGGGTCCCCAATTCACCTCTAGAGTCTGGAGTGCGTTCATGGAACGCTTGGGGGTCTCGGTTAGCCTTACCTCGGGTTTCCACCCTGAGAGTAATGGGCAGGTGGAGAGAGTGAACCAGGATGTGGGTAGGTTTCTGAGATCTTATTGCCAGGACCGGCAGGAGGAGTGGTCAGGGTATATCCCCTGGGCAGAGATTGCCCAGAACTCTCTTCGCGATTCCTCTACTAATCTGACCCCTTTCCAGTGTGTGTTGGGGTATCAGCCGGTTCTGGCACCATGGCATCAGAGCCAGATCGAGGCTCCTGCGGTGGATGAGTGGTTTCGGCGCTCGGAGGAGACATGGTATGCTGCGCATGTACGTCTGCAGCGGGCTATCCGTAGGCAGAAGGCGAGTGCCGATCTCCACCGTAGTGAGGGTCCAGTGTACGCACCTGGAGATCGAGTCTGGCTCTCGACTCGAAACCTGCCCCTTCGCCTGCCCTGCCGGAAGCTGGGTCGGCGGTTTGTGGGGCCATTTAAAGTCCTGAGGAGATTGAACGAGGTATGTTACAACTGCCTAATGATTATCACATTAACCCCTCGTTACATGTGTCTCTCCTCAGGCCGGTGGTAGCTGGTCCACTCCAGGACAGTGAGATATGGGAGACTCCTCCGCCCCCACTGGACATCGAGGGGGCTACGGCGTACTCAGTCCGGTCCATCGTGGATTCGAGACGTCGGATGGGGGGTCTGCAGTATCTCGTGGAGTGGGAGGGGTACGGTCCGGAGGAACGGTGCTGGGTGCCTAGGAGGGACATTTTAGATCCCTCCCTCCTGACGGAGTTCCACCGGAGTCATCCCACGCGCCCTGCTCCGCGTCCTCCTGGCCGTCCCCGAGGCCGGGGTCGGCGCACGGCTGGAGCCGCGCGTCAAGGGGGGGGTACTGTCATGGATGCCGCCGAGGCTGCTCCTCCTCCTTGCTCGGGCAGGCTTCGGCGTTCGTCGTCCCCGGAGTACTAGCTACTACCGCTTGATGTTTTCGATGTTTGTTTTGTCATGTCTAGTTGGTACACCTGTTTCGTATTCTGTATTGATTATATCACCTATAAGTTCCTCTGTTTTATGTTTGCCTTTGTATGTTATTGTCCACTTGTCTTTGATGTATTGGTTCGGTATCTTGGCTTATCGTGTTGATTACGCACTCCGCGTATTTGTTCGGCTCTTTTGTTTGGAGGCCGTTTATTTTGTGCGTATAGAGTTTGCTAGTAAAGTCGTCTTGACTTATCCTCTGTGTCCTGCGCTTGACTTCACCACCGCATCCACATCAGCATTATTGACAATGACCATTGTTATGTTTGGAGGAAAAAGGGGGTTGCTTGCATGCCGAAGAACACCATCCCAACCGTGAAGAACGGGGGTGGCAGCATCATGCTCTGGGGGTGCTATGCTGCAGGAAGGACTGGTACACTTCACAAAAAAGATGGCATCATGAGGAAGGAAAATTATGTGGATATATTGAAGCAACATCTCAAGACATCAGTCAGGAAGTTAAAGCTTGGTCGCAAATGGGTCTTCCAAATGGACAATGACCCCCAAGCATACTTCCAAAGTTGTGGAAAAATGGCTTAAGGACAACAAAGTCAAAGTATTGGAGTGGCCATCACAAAGCCCTGACCTCAACTCTATAGAAAATGTGTGGGCAGAACTGAAAAAGCGTGTGCGAGCAAGGAGGCCTACAAACCTGACTCAGTTACACCAGCTCTGTCAGGAGGAATGGGCCAAAATTCACCCAACTTATTGTGGGAAGCTTGTGGAAGAATACCCGAAACGTTTGACCCAAGTTAAACAATTTAAAGGCAATGCTACCAAATACTAATTGAGTGTATGTAAACTTTTGATCCACTGGGAATGTGATGAAAGAAATAAAAGCTGAAATAAATCATTCTCTCTACTATTATTCTGACATTTCACATTCTTAAAATAAAGTGGTGATCCTAACTGACCTAAGACAGGGAATCTTTAGTAGGATTAAATGTCAGGAATTGTGAAAAACTGAGTTTAAATGTATTTGGCTAAGGTGTATGTAAACTTCCGACTTCAACTGTGTATACACATATGGATCTATTGAATTCAGCAATTTAGCAACCATGTCCTTTGACAGGTACCTTGCTATGTGTTATTCACTACAGTATAACGTCATCATGACACCCAACAGGCAGCGTATTATAATTTGTGTAATATGGTTGTACTCTTTTATCAAATCACCACAACACTGTCTTTAACTATTTGTTTGCAATTATGTGGAAACTTTGTAGACAAAGTGTATTGTGACAACTACCTGGTAGTGAAAACTTGCCTGAACAGTTAATAGTATCTATGGACTGTAAGGGGAAAGATCCTGTATAACCTCTTTAAGCTTGTATAGCAGAGACAATATAATGAAGATTTACTTTACTAGTTCTTAATTGTCACGATCGTCGAAGGAGGACCAAGGCGCAGCGTGGAATGCGAACATATTTATTAATTGATGATCACACGAACAATACAACAAAACGAAAACGTGACGTCCCTGGTTACATTTACAACCAACACGGAACAAGAAACCACACCAAATGAATGCCTAACGGCTACTTAAGTATGGCTCCCAATCAGAGACAACGAGCTACAGCCGTCTCTGATTGGGAGCGACCCTGGCCAACATAGAAATACAACAACTAGAACAAACACAAATGAAAACTCACACCCTGGCTCAACATACTAGAGTCCCCAGAGCCAGGGCGTGACATTAATACTAAACTTTGTTATGCACATGCGCTGTATGAGCCTTAAACCTGTACATTTCCACTGTCTGTTTGAAGGTCTTGTAAGAAGGAGCTGGTATTTTTCCACTCTGCCTCTGTTCAACTTAGTCACACGGTCAAGACAAAGGGCAGTCTGAGAGTGACCAGTTTTTGGTCCATCCTTTCCTTCTCATATCTTTCAAGGGCACAGCGGTGTGGAGATATGAGGTGAACAGAGGCTGGCTTGAACAGAGAGGAGTAACGGAACTCAAGTTATCACTTGTTTGTGCACTATAACCCGAAACACATAGCCACAAGAAGAAAACAAGGTAGTTTATGATGCCCTGATCTGCTGGGGAGGGGTGGAAACGGCCATGACTAAGCATTTTTAGGTCCACTATATAAGACCTCAGCATTTCCTGCATTTTTGGACACTCAACAATCACCTATGGGTGGTCGTTGACCAGCTCCATTATTGGAATAATTAATAGATATTAAATACAGATTGATTGTTTGAAGAAACTACTGTGTCTCTCCAACTTGGTTAGAATTTCCACGACAGGACTCTATTGTGTTGTTTTGTCTGTAGGTGTGCCTTTAAATACTATTTTGTTTTCTTATATTAAGATTCTGACTGTTTGTTTGAAATCTTCCATCGAGAACAGACAGAAGGCTTTCAGCACCTGTTCTCCTCACCTGGCCTCGCTGCTCAACTAAAATCAGACAGGCTTGTAAAAACATACTACAGTACATGTAGGTCTGTACCCTAAAAAATAAGCGAAACATTAGTGTGACCTTTTCCGTCCTAATTGACCGTTTATTTTGCTCCAAAGCACCACACATTTGGAACTCCCTTCCTGACAATCTCAGGGCTGCTCAGACTGTTGGGGCATTTGAAAGCAGGCCTTAAGACTCATCTCTATAAACCTTCACTTCCTCCTAGACTTTGATTGTTGCTTTCATGATTGGTTATATATATATATAGTACTCTTTTTTTAGTTTATATTTTATTATATGCACTTTGAGATTATTCTTGTATAATAAAAAGCACTTTACAAATGTAATAAATTGTTATTATTCAAAGAAAAACCTCTGAAGTTTTGCTGCTGTATCTAAGTATCTAACAAATCAAGAAATGCAAAACTGTCTGGAACGATTGACAACAGTGAATAAACTGATGTAAATGTGTAAAAGGTAAGCCCACCTGGCACCATTACATCCATAAATAATGGAAAATGGGCGCTGTACGATACTTACAAGCTTATGATTGTTTGACATTTTGAGAGAGAAATCTAGTGAAATACTGTAGCATGAAAACAAATTATATTCTGTCTGAAATCTGGATGCATGTCATGTTTTTTTCTGAGGGCCAACTGTTCAATGTAACATGATATCTGTGTGCCATCTATCAGACAGATGACCAGCTTTGGTAATTTTTAGTCATACCAGAAGGCCAACTACCTGGGACACAAGAGAAAACCTTTTTCCTAATCTTATTCTGTCCTAAAAATGTCCAGATAATTCCTTGATAATAACAAATACACTGCATATACTATATTTCGTTTTTATTGTGAAATCGGAGGACCAGATTCCCATCTTGTTTTTCCAGGGTCGCTGTGAGATCTGTTTGACCCACAGAGTAAAATAATACGTAAAGGGTCATGATGATGTACTGTACGTATAAGACACATTGGTTATGTAAAAAGCTGTAAAAAGTTTTGGAGTTCTGTCATAGAAAATTGTGTGCAAAACACCATTAATTTTTTTTACACCATCGATACTTTACCATGGGGAAAGCAAAGCCAATAACAAGAGCATAATAAACATGTTTATTGAGTCATTAGGTACCAGGTCATTAGTGAAATATCACATTTACATAAGTATTCAGACCCTTTACTCAGTACTTTGTTGAAGCACCTTTGGCAGCGATTAAGCCTTGAGTCCTCTTGGGTATGATGCTACAAGCTTGGCACACCTGTACTTGGGGAGTTTCTCCCATTATTTTCTGCAGATCCTCTCAAGCTCTGTCAGGTTGGATGGGGAGCATTGTTTCACAGCTATTTTCAGGTCTCTCCGGAGATGTTTGATCGGGTTCAAGTCTGGGCTCTGGCTGGGCCACTCTAGGACATTCAGAGACTTTTACGAAGCCACTCCTGCATTGTCTTGGCTGTGTGCTTAGGGTAATTGTCCTGTTGGAATGTGAACCTTCACCCCAGTCTGAGGTCCTGAGCAGTCTGGAGCAGGTTTTCATTAAGGATCTCTCTGTACTTTGCTCAGTTAATCTTTCCCTCGATCTTGACTAGTCTCCCAGTCCCTGCCGCTGAAAAACATTCCTACAGCATCATGCTGCCACCACCATGCTTCACCATAGGGATGGTGCCAGGTTTCCTCCAGATGTGACGCATGGCATTCAGGCCAAAAAGTTCAATCTTGGCTTCATCAGACCAGATAATCTTGTTTTTTTTCATGGTCTGACAGTCCTTTAGGTGCCCTTTGGCAAACTCCAAATGGGCTGTCATATGCCTTTTACTGAAGAGTGGCTTCCGTCTGGCCTGATTGGTGGAGTGCTGCAGAGATGCTTGTCCTTCTGGACGGTTCTCCCATCTCCACAGAGGAACTCTGGAGCTCTGTCAGAGTGACCATCGGGTTCTTGGTCACCTCCCTGACCAAGGCCCTTCTCCCCCGATTGCTCAGTTTGGCCTGGCGTCCAGCTCTAGGAAGAGTCTTGGTGGTTCTGAACTTCTTCCATTTAAGAATAATTCAAAATCC
This sequence comes from Coregonus clupeaformis, assembly GCF_020615455.1. Classification (NCBI taxonomy): domain Eukaryota; kingdom Metazoa; phylum Chordata; class Actinopteri; order Salmoniformes; family Salmonidae; genus Coregonus; species Coregonus clupeaformis. The sequence continues at coordinate 12,986 of NW_025535297.1, read as the reverse complement.
AAGATGGCGTAGTAGTGCAGTTCTGTTTTTGTCTTGTGTCTGTAAATAGCCTGTAAATACCCTGTTTTTTTGTATTTTTCGTACATATTTCCCTATCAGACTTTTCATCCTTCTACAAAATATTCTTTCCTGCAACCCGCCTCACTCAATGTGGAACGGATTCTATTATTGACTTACCTTTTATCTAGAATCTCCAGTTGAAACTAGCTAGCCAGCTAACTAGCTACTTGCTATTAGCCACAGTTAGCGGTATTTCACCCAGAACGTTGGATTTTTTTCTGCGGGATTAATTTCATCACTGGACATTAATCACCGGATCGCAACTAGCTAGCCGCAACCGAATGGATGTTGCTGTCTGGCTAATCACCACTGCCCCCGATGCAAGCACCAGTTAGCCTCGAGCTAGCCTAGAGCCAGGCTCATATCTACCTCTAGGTCTACCGGACGGGAGTAGCCAGCTAACTAGCTACTTGCTATCAGCTACCGTTAGCGGTTTGTCACCATTGTCCGTGGCCTGCACCACTCACCAGCCAGCTCTAGTCTGGACTATTATTCGGCCAGTCTGCACAGCGCGTTATCGACCCAGAACATATCCGTTTTTCTGCCGGAATCACTGAATCACTGGACCTTTAACTCCGGATTCATCGCTACCAGCTAGCTGCAACAAAATGGACGCTGTGGTCTGGCTAATCATCATGAGCTAGGCCCATCTCCCGGCTATCTACCTCTCTGTCAACCGGACGGGACCACCTAGTGTTGACACGGAGCCCCGCCGATCCTACACGACTGGTCTGCCGACGAAATCGTCTGATGTGGTTACGACGTCGACCACGAAGATTCCATCTGCTAGCCCCGGCCCGCTAGCACACGCTAGCCGTGGCCTCTTACTCGCTAGTGCTTTAGCAGCCTCCGAACTATCCTATTGCTGTTCACCGGACCTTATGATAACTCAGCTATACAGCTGATGTCTGCTGGACTGTTCCTTTTTACGGTACTACATCCTGTTTATGTTTAGCCTCAGCCCAAACATGGTTAGCTTATTGTTGTTTCGGTTATTTCTAATTGTACTATTTCACTGTAGATCCCCCAGCCCAGCTAAACCTGCCTTAGATAGCTCCTTTGTCCCACCCCCCATACACGCGGAGACCGACTCAATTGGTGCCTCCAGTGATGCTATCTCTTTCATTGTTACACAACGCTTAGGTTTACCTCCACTTTACTCATATCCTTCCATATCCTTGTCTGTACATAATGCCCTGAATCTTTTCTACAACACCCGGAAATCTGCCCCCTTTATTCTATGTACCCAACGCACTAGAAGACCAGTTCTTAAAGCCTTTAGCCGTATCCTTATTCTAGTCCTCCTCTGTTCCTCTGGTGATGTAGAGGCTAACCCAGGCCCTGCAGCCCTCAGTTTCACTCCTACTCCCCAGGCGCTATCATTTGCTGACTTCTGTAATCGCAAAAGTCTTGGTTTCTTGCACGTAAATATCAGAAGTCTACTTCCTAAGTTTGAGTTATTCACTGCGTTAGCACACTCCGCCAACCCTGATGTTCTAGCAGTGTCTGAATCCTGGCTTAGGAAGGCCACCAAAAATTCTGAAATGTCCATCCCCAACTATAACATTTTCCATCTAGATAGAACTGCCAAAGGGGGTGGTTGCAATCTACTGTAGAGATAGCCTGCAGAGCTCTATCATACTATCCAGGTCTGTGCCCAAACAGTTTGAGCTTCTACTTCTAAAAATCCACCTTTCCAGAAATAAGTCTCTCACTGTTGCCGCTTGCTACAGACCCCCCTCAGCCCCCAGCTGTGCCCTGGACACCATATGTGAATTGATTGCCCCCCATTTATCCTCAGAGTTCGTACTGCTTGGTGACCTAAATTGGGATATGCTTAATACCCCAGCCATCCTACAATCCAAACTAGATGCCCTCAATCTCACGCAAATTATCAACAAACCTACCAGGTACAACCCTAAATCCGTAAACATGGGTACCCTCATAGATATCATCCTGACTAACCTACCCTCTAAATACACCTCAGCTGTCTTCAACCAGGATCTCAGCGATCACTGCCTTATTGCCTGCGTCCGTAACGGGTCCGCGGTCAAACGACCACCCCTCATCACTGTCAAACGCTCCCTAAAACACTTTAGCGAGCAGGCCTTCCTAATTGACCTGGCCCAGGTATCCTGGATGGATATAGATCTCATTCCGTCAGTAGAGGATGCCTGGTTGTTCCTTAAAAGTAATTTCCTCTCAATCTTAAATAAACATGCCCCATTCAAAAATACAGAACTAAGAACCGATATAGCCCCTGGTTCTCCTCAGACTTGACTGCCCTTGACCAGCACAAAAACATCCTGTGGCGTACTGCATTAGCATCAAATAGCCCCCGCGATATGCAACTTTTCAGGGAAGTTAGGAACCAATATACACAAGCAGTCAGGAAAGCAAAGGCTAACTTTTTTCAAACAGAAATTTGCATCCTGTAGCACTAACTCCAAAAAGTTTTGGGACACTGTAAAGTCCATGAAGAATAAGAGCACTTCCTCCCAGTTGCCCACTGCACTGAGGCTAGGAAACACTATCACCACCGATAAATCTACAATAATCGAGAATTTCAACAAGCATTTTGCTACGGCTGGCCATGCTTTCCATCTGGCTACCACTACCCCGGCCACCAACTCTGCACCCTCCGCTGCAACTTGCCCATGCCCCCCCCGCTTCTCCTTCACACAAATTCAGACAGCTGATGTTCTGAAAGAGCTGCAAAATCTGGACCCCTACAAATCAGCTGGGCTAGACAATCTGGACTCTTTCTTTCTCAAACTAGCCACAGAAATTGTCGCAACCCCTATTACTAGTCTGTTCAACCTCTCTTTCATAACGTCTGAGATCCCCAGAGATTGGAAAGCTGCCGCGGTCATCCCCCTCTTCAAAGGGGGTGACACTCTAGATCCAAAATGCTACAGACCTATATCCATCCTGCCCTGCCTTTCGAAAGTATTTGAAAGCCAAGTTAACAAACAGATCACTGACCATTTCGAATACCACCGTACCTTCTCCGCTATGCAATCCGGTTTCTGAGCTGGTCATGGGTGCACTTCAGCCACGCTCAAGGTCCTAAACGATATTATAACCGCGATTGATAATAGACAGTACTGTGCAGCCGTCTTCATCGACCTGGCCAAGGCTTTCGACTCTGTCAACCACCGCATTCTTATTGGCAGACTAAATAGCCTTGGTTTCTCAAATGACTGCTTCGCCTGGTTCACCAACTACTTCTCAGATAGAGTTCAGTGTGTCAAATCGGAGGGCCTGTTGTCTGGACCTATGGCAGTCTCTATGGGGGTGCCACAGGGTTCAATTCTTGGGCCGACACTTTTCTCCGTGTATATCAATGATGTCGCTCTTGCTGCTGGTGACTCTCAGATCCACCTCTACGCAGACGACACCATTTTGTATACATCTGGCCCTTCATTGGACACTGTGTTAACAAACCTCCAAACGAGCTTCAATGCCATACAACACTCCTTCAGTAGCCTCCAACTGCTCTTAAACACTAGTAAAACTAAATGCATGCTTTTCAATCGAACGCTGCTGGCACCCGCCCACCCGACTAGAATCACCACTCTCGACGGGTCTGACCTAGAGTATGTGGACAACTACAAATACCTAGGTGTCTGGTTAGACTGTAAACTCTCCTTCCAGACTCACATAAACAATCTCCAATCCAAAGTTAAATCTAGAATCGGCTTCCTATTTCGCAACAAAGCCTCCTTCACTCATGCTGCCAAACATGCCCTCGTAAAACTGACTATCCTACCGATCCTTGACTTCGGCGATGTCATTTACAAAATAGCCTCCAACACTCTACTCAGCAAATTGGATGTAGTCTATCACAGTGCCATCCGTTTTGTCTCCAAAGCCCCATACACTACCCACCACTGTGACCTGTACGCTCTTGTTGGCTGGTCCTCACTACATGTTCGTCGTCAAACCCACTGGCTCCAGGCCATCTATAAATCACTGCTAGGCAAATCCCCACCTTATCTTAGCTCATTGGTCACCATAGCAGCACCCACCCGTAGTCTGCGCTCCAGCAGGTATATCTCACTGGTCATTCCCAAAGCCAACACCTCCTTTGGCCGCCATTCCTTCCAGTTCTCTGCTGCCAATGACTGGAACGAATTGCAAAAACCTCTGAAGCTGGAGACTCTTATCTCCCTCACTAACTTTAAGCATCAGTTGTCAGAGCACCTTCTCAATCACTGCACATGTACACAGCCCATCTGAAATTAGCCCACCCAACTACATCATCCCTATATTGTTATTTATTTTGCTCTTTTGCACCCCAGTATCTCTATTTGCACATAATCTCTTGCACATCTAGCATTCCAGTGTTAATACTAATTTTAATTATTTTGCACTATAGCCTATTTATTGCCTTACCTCCATATCTTGCTACATTTGCACACACTGTATGTACATTTTCTGTTGTATTTTTGACTTTATGTTTTTTTTACCCCATATGTAACTCTGTGTTGTTTTTATCGCACTGCTTTGCTTTATCTTGGCCAGGTCGCAGTTGTAAATGAGAACTTGTTCTCAACTGGCTTACCTGGTTAAATAAAGGTGAAATAAAAATAAAATAAAAGAATGATGGAGGCCACCGTGTTCTTGGGGACCTTCAATGCTGCAGACATTTTTTGGTACCCTTCCCCAGATCTGTGCCTAGACACAATTTTCTGTCTCGCAGCTCTACGGACTATTCCTTTGACCTCATGGTTTTTGCGCTGACATGCACTGTCAACTGTGGGACCTAATATAGATAGGTGTGTGCCTTTCCAAATTATGTCCAATCAATTGAATTTACCACAGGTGGACTCCCATCAAGTTGTAGAAAAATCTCAAGGATGATAATTGGAAACAGGATGCACCTGAGCTCAATTTCGAGTCTTATAGCAAAGGATCAGAATACTTATGTAAATAACAAATGTGAAATTAAAAAAAAACATTACATCAGTTTTTTTCGCTTTGCATTATAGGTTATTGTGTGTAGATTGATGAGGATTTTGTTTTATTTAATCCATTTTAGAATAAGGCTGTAACGTAACAAAATGTGGAAAACGTCAAGGAGTCTGAATACTTTCAGAATGCACTGTATATAAAAAAGGAGATGGTTAAAAGAGATCAAAGGAATTGTCCGTAGAGCTCCAAGACAGGATTGTGTTGAGGAACAGATCTCGGGAAGGGTACCAAAAAATTTCTGTAGCATTGAAGGTTCCCAAGAATACAGTGGCCTCCATCATTCTTAAATGGAAGAAGGTTGGAACCACCAATACTTTTCCTAGAGCTGGCCACCCGGCCAAACTGAGCAATCGGGGGAGAAGGGCCTTGGTCAGGGAGGTGATCAAGAACCCGATGGTCACTCTGACAGAGCTCCAGAGTTCCTCTGTGGAGATGGGAGAACCTTCCAGAAGGACAACCATCTCTGCAGCACTCCACCAATCAGGCCTGGTATGGTAGAGTGGCCAGACGGAAGCCACTCAGTAAAAGGCACATGAATGCCAAGCGTCACGTCTGGAGGAAACCTGGCACCATCCCTACGGTGAAGCATGGTGGTGGCAGCATCATGCTGTGGGGATGTTTTACAGCGGCAGGGACTTGAACAGTAGTCAGGATCGAGAGAAAGATGAACAGAGCAAAGTACAGAGAGACCCTTGATGAAATCCTGCTCCAGAGCGCTCAGGACCTCAGACTGGGTGAAAGGTTCACCTTCCAACAGGACAACGACCTTAAGCACACAGCCAAGACAACCTATGAGTTGCTTCGGGACAAGTCTCTGAATGTCCTTGAGTGGCCCAGCCAGAGCCCGGACTTGAACGCGATCGAACATCTCTGGAGAGACCTGAAAATAGTTATGCAGCGATGCTCCCCTTCGAACCTGACAGAGCTTGAGAGGATCTGCAGAGAAGAATGGGAGAAACTCTCCAAATACAGGTGTGCCAAGCTTGTATCGTCATACCCAAGAAGACTCGAGGCTTTAATCGCTGCCAAAGGTGTTTCAACAAAGTACTGAGTAAAGGGTCAGAATACTTATGTAAATGTCATATTTCAGTTTTTATAAATTTGCACAAATTTTGCTTTGTCATTATGGGGTATTGTGTGTAGATTGAAGGGGGGGGGGAAACATTTCAATCCATTATAGAATAAGGCTATAACGTAACAAAATGTGTATGAATACTTTCCGAATGCACTGTATCTATAGGCTACATTTAGGTTTTTCTTTCATTATATTAGGCTATATCGCATTAGTGTGTAAGTCTAAGCTTCAGGGACAAACTGTAGGCGCGCCAAGTAGCCTACATGCCAGTCACCAAATGTCGATCCATGGAGGCAAAAATAACAATGTCAGAGTTTAATTCAATAAGAGAAAAGCTGCAATTTGGAGAGCTATGTTATTTGTGATGATTGAGGCACTATATACAAACTAGACCGTCACAAGATGGGGACTTCAAATAGGCTTATGGCACATCAAGGGAGCTGTAGCCTACTGTTCAGATGGGTTAAATAGAAACTGAAATATGGACACAAACTGTAGGTCTATAACCTCTCACATAGCCTTAATATTAACTGCTGCAAAATAAAGCATTTCTTGCAGTAAAATGATACACCAAATGTAGGCCAAATTTGGACTCGGGAACAGGAGTGGAGAAATATAATTTATTTCTTTCAGCATCTTGAGAGAATGCGAATGCGCAGTTAGATACCATCTGTATAGAGGTGCTATCTTTATCAGCATCATAAAACCTGATAGTATTTCAACCACATAAATTATTAATCCAAGTTGAACTGAAATCTTATCAGAATCATGTTGGGAAATCTTATCAGAAACATGCTTTCTATTTCCTTATAACCGGTCAAAATGATGTCATTTGAAAATGTGAAAATGTAGCACAGAAAGTGTCTTGGCACCGCGAAAGAACCAGATATGACAGAGAAAGCTTTACAGATGTCAACTAAATTGAAGTATTCATTCTATCGATTTATGATATTCTGGTGAGAAAGGGTTTATTATATTTTCTAGGGCAACATGTGACAGAAGAGAACCTGCATGTATCTAATTATAGACAAGTTGACTAACAAATAACCTAACAAAATGTTGGAAATTATAAGCAGAAACATATCGAAATAATAAAAAAATAGAGTTCTATGTAGTACTGTGCGTTTTCTCTGAGTCTGTTCTGGACATGGGGACTGTGAAGAGACCCCTGGTGGCATGTCTTGTGGGGTATGCATGGGTGTCTGAGCTCTGTGCTAGTCGTTTGAATAGACATCTTGGTGCTTTCAACATGTCAATAACTCTCACAAAGACAAGCAGTGATGCAGTCAATCTCTCTTCTACTTTGAGCCAGGAGAGATTGACATGCATGTTATTGATGTTATCGCTCCGTGTACATTTAAGGGCCAGCCGTGCTGCTCTGTTCTGGGCCAACTGTAATTTGCCTATGTCCCTCTTTGTGGCACTTAAAATCAAATCAATTCAAATTGTATTTGTCACATACAACCGTGAAATGCTTACTTACAAGCCCTTAACCAACAATGGAGTTTTAAGAAAATAGAGTTAAGAAACCTTTTTCTAAATAAACTACAGTAAAAATAAATAAAAATGAAATAAGTAACACAATAAAATAACAATAATGAGGCTATATACAGGGATTACTGGTACCGAGTCAATGTGCGGGGTACAGGTTAGGTCCCAAAAAATATTCCGGGGGGCCATTTCATTAATTGTTCAGCAGTCTTATGGCTTGGGGGTAGAAGCTGTTAAGGAGCCTTTTGGATCTAGACTTGGCACTCCAGTACCGCTTGCCATGCGGTAGAAGAGAGAGCAGTCTATAACTTGGGTGACTGGAGTCTAGTATATAGGTCCTGGATGGCAAGAAGCTTGGCCCCAGTGATGTACTGGGCCATACGCACTACCCTCTGTAGCGCCATATGGTCAGATGCCAAGCAGTCGCCATACCAGGCGGTGATGCAACCGGTCAGGATGCTCTCGATGGTGCAGCTATATAACTTTTTGAAGATGTGGGGACCCTTGGCAAATCTTTTCAGTCTCCTGAGGGGGAAAAGCCATTGTCATGCCCTCTTCAGGACTTTCTTGGTGTGTTTGGACCATGATAGTTTGTTGGTGATGTGGACACCAAGGAACTTGAAACTCTCGACCCGCTCCACTACAGCCCCGTCAATTTGAATGGGGGCGTGTTCGGCCCTCCTTTTCCTGTAGTCAACGATCAGCTCCTTTGTCTTGCTCACGTTGAGGGAGAGGTTGTTGTCCTGGCACCACACTGCCAGTTTTCTGACCTCATCCCTATAGGCTGTCTCATCGTTGTCGGTGATCAGGCCTACCGTTGTGTCGTCAGCAAACTTAATGATGGTGTTGGAGACGTGCTTGGCCACGCACTTGTGGGTGATCAGGGAGTACAGGAGGGGACTAAGCATGCACCCCTGAGGGGCCCCCGTGTTGAGGATCAGCATGGCAGATTTGTTGTTGCTTACCCTTACCACCTAGGGGTGGCCCGTTAGGAAGTCCAGGATCCAGTTGCAGAGGGAGGTGTTTAGTCCCAGGGTCCTTAGCTTCGTGATCAACTTTGTGGGCACTATGGTGTTGAACGCTGAGCTGTAGTCAATGAACAGCATTCTCACATACAGTGAGGGAAAAAAGTATTTGATCCCCTGCTGATTTTGTACATTTGCCCACTGACAAAGAAATGATCAGTCTATAATTTTAATGGTAGGTTTATTTGAACATTGAGAGACAGAATAACAACAAAAAAATCCAGAAAAAAGCATGTCAAAAATGTTATAAAATGATTTGCATTTTAATGAGGGAAATAAGTATTTGACCCCCTCTCAATCAGAAAGATTTCTGGCTCCCAGGTGTCTTTTATACAGGTAACGAGCTGAGATTAGGAGCACACGCTTAAAGGGAGTGCTCCTAATCTCAGTTTGTTACCTGTATAAAAGACACCTGTCCACAGAAGCAATCAATCAATCAGATTCCAAACTCTCCATCATGGCCATGACCAAAGAGCTCTCCAAGGATGTCAGGGACACGATTGTAGACCTACACAAGGCTGGAATGGGCTACAAGACCATCGCCAAGCAGCTTGGTGAGAAGGTGACAATAGTTGGTGCGATTATTCGCAAATGGAAGAAATACAAAATAACTGTCAATCTCCCTCGGCCTGGGGCTCCATGCAAGATCTCACCTTGTGGAGTTGCAATGATCATGAGAATGGTGAGGAATCAGCCCAGAACTACACGGGAGGATATTGTTAATGATCTCAAGGCAGCTGGGACCATAGTCACCAAAAAAACAATTGGTAACACATTACGCCGTGAAGAAAACACATTTACAGGGCCGTCTAAAGTTTGCCAATGAACATCTGAATGATTCAGAGGAGAACTGGGTGAAAGTGTCGTGGTCAGTTGAGACCAAAATCGAGCTCTTTGGCATCAACTCAACTCGCGTGTTTGGAGGAGGAGGAATGCTGCCTATGATCCCAAGAACACGATCCCCACCGTCAAACATGGAGGTGGAAACATTATGCTTTGGGGGTGTTTTTCTGCTAAGGTGACAGGACAACTTCACCGCATCAAAGGGACGATGGACAAAGGGACGGGGCCATGTACCGTCAAATCTTGGGTGAGAACCTCCTTCCCTCAGCCAGGGCATTGAAAATGGGTCGTGGATGGGTATTCCAGCATGACAATGACCCAAAACACATGGCCAAGGCAACAAAGGAGTGGCTCAAGAAGAAGCACATTAAGGTCCTGGAGTGGCCTAGCCAGTCTCCAGACCTTAATCCCATAGAAAATCTGTGGAGGGAGCTGAAGGTTCGAGTTGCCAAACGTCAGCCTCGAAACCTTAATGACTTGGAGAAGATCTGCAAAGAGGAGTGGAACAAAATCCCTCCTGAGATGTGTGCAAACCTGGTGGCCAACTACAAGAAACATCTGACCTCTGTGATTGCCAACAAGGGTTTTGCCACCAAGTACTAAGTCATGTTTTGCAGAGGGGTGAAATACTTATTTCCGTCATTAAAATGCAAATCAATTTATAACATTTTTGACATGTGTTTTTCTGGATTTTGTTGTTGTTATTCTGTCTCTCACTGTTCAAATAAACCTACCATTAAAATGATAGACTGATCATGTCTTTGTCAGTGGGCAGATGTACAAAATCAGCAGGGGATCAAATACTTTTTTCCCTCACTGTAGGTGTTCCTTTTTGTCCAGGTGGGAGAGGGCAGTGTGGAGTGCGATTGAGATTGCGTCATCTGTGGATCTATTGGGGCGGTATGCGAATTGGAGTGGGTCTAGGGTTTCCGGGATGATGGTGTTGATGTGAGCCATGACCAGCCTTTCAAAGCACTTCATTGCTACCGACGTGAGTGCTACAGAGCAGTAGTCATTTAGGCAGGTTACCTTCACTTTCTTGGGCACAGGGACTATGGTGGTCTGCTTGAAACATGTAGGTATTACAGACTCGGCCAGGGAGAGGTTGAAAATGTCAGTGAAGACACTTGCCAGCTGATCCGCACATGCTCTGAGTACAGGTACTGGTAATCCGTCTGGCCCCTCAGCCTTGTGAATTTTCTTAATGTGAATGAAGGGGATTTGGGCCTTGACTGGGAGCAACATTATATCAAAGCACACCTCCAAGGCACAAATATCATTAGCTGTTAACAAATCATAACACTACCACTACATCAGAGAGGGAAGGGCCAACAAAGCTACAATCAATGGTTGGCTAGTCAATATGTCAATCCAACTCAAGATGCAAGGTTTGTCCAATGACAAGTGTAAATCATTTGATTTACTGCCTGTAGCTATACAAACCCTACTTTTTGCCATTGCTAAAACAATCATTCATACCACCATAAGACAGTAAAAATACACAATTTTGAATTGTCCGAATGTGAATATAGACAATTATTTTGTCAGAATATGATTATATAATATATGTTAAATTTGGATCAAAGAAATTTAGAGATTAAATTAAATAGAAATTCAGAATGTGATATTTCTCTTCAGTATTTCTTGTATCTTGTTTATGCACGTTATATCAGTCTAAATGTGTAGACTACATTCAACCATACTTTCTAGTTACATGCATATTATTGTTGTTGCATCAATGAAACAAAGAATGTTCTTACAAAGTGGTCGTGAATATCCATTTACTTTGAGCTACACTGAGGAGGCCTGGTTATAAGCACATAGATGTGTTATCACAACTTCATAACCTAAAAAATACTTTTGGATTCGTGTTTGAAGTGGAACCAGCGGCCAAACAATTGAAGGACGATATTTTGACGTTTTTTTACAGCGCGATGTGAGTTTTTATTAGAGTCAGCATAGCAATGTAACGTTATTGATCTGTCAGTTTCCCTACATAATTCCCTACTTTTCACACTGACACGGTATAAACAGCTATACAGGCTTCACTGTCATGGTGCACAGTCAGTACACAACACTATGCTCATCATGTCTTAGCAGGATCAGATGGTGACGTGTGTCCCAGCAGGGTCAGACTGCCAGGGAAGACCAGTCTACAGAGCTGAGGTAAATTGTGCAGTATATTATAACAATCAGTGAATGAATACAAAGTTCCATCTTGAGTTGATGGGTAGGCTACAGTCTGAGATCTGGGAATAATGGTATTTTCAATTATTGAACCATTGATTCTATTATATAATGTATAAATGTACACCAAGGCAATTCTTTGTCATGCCTCATCTGAGCAGGATCAGATGGTGAAAGGGGTCTCAGCAGGGTCAAGCAGCCAGGGAAGACCAGTCTGTGACCGCTGAGGTGAACTTTTTCAGATGCAACACCTTCTTCTCTCGGTGCAGCAAGCACTGGACAAGCCAGGAGCTTCAAAGATTGAAACTATTTTAAGGCAGTCTGACAAACCTCTAAAGTTGATTTCTAAACTGTATCAAGGGTTGATAGAGGCTTTTCCTGATGACACAAAACATGTCAAACAAAAATGTGAGGAAGACCTGGGAGAAGCTTTTGATGATGATGAATGGATACAGATATGTTTGAATGCCCAGTCATGTTCATATAATCTCAGACATAAATTACTGCAGTTTAAGACTATCCATAGAACATACTATATGCCAGTGAAACCGAATATCATGCACTCAGAAATGTAATTCCTCTGCTGGAGTTGTAAAACACAAAAGGGGACATATTTGCATATGTTATGATCTTGTGAAGGCTGGCAGAATTCTGGCAAAGACAATGTTCTTTTGTCTCAGCATGTCTATAGATTCTCACTTTCCCTGTTTTTGTTTGCTTGGAAATGTTGATACTGGAGGCTGTTATAAGAAGAAACTGTGTAACCGTAGCATTTATAGCAGCTAAGAAATGCATTGTCATAAAACTGGAAGGTTGGTTATTCTACGACAATGTCACAATGGATGGCAGAAATTTCAAATTATGTATCACTAGATTTGATTTGTTACAAGATTAATGGTATACTGTGCAACTTTGATAAGGTCTGGGTGCCTTATGGAATACTGTATGACAAAAGGGGTCTGTAATGAAAACATTAGATTTCTTTTAGTCAAGCAGTCACAAATATACATATATTTTTTTTATCGCACACGAGACACCTATCTGATTTGCGCCTGTTTTTTTATTTTATTTTATTTTTTATGCCATTTAGCAGACGCTTTTATCCAAAGCGACTTACAGTCATGCGTGCATAATTTTTTTTTTTGTGTATGGGTGGTCCCGGGGATCGAACCCACTACCTTGGCGTTATAAGCGCCGTGCTCTACCAGCTGAGCTACAGAGGACCACAGTAGACTAATCTCAGTAGACTATCTCAGTAGACTAATCCATTGAGGAGGCCACAGGGATGCCACGGTCCAAGAATATGGGGATTGTGGCTCAGGCGCATA